>NC_143514.1:38906658-39061336 GCF_031878675.1 Megascapheus bottae | reverse complement strand
ACACTGTATTCAATCTGGAGCCTTGACTAAGATAAAGAATTTATTTCTGGTTTATTCATATTGTTAGAAAAATTTGTTACCTTAGAACTGCAGCTTGCTTTCTTCAAGCCTACCATAGAGAAACAGATTCCATCTCTGTTCAGAGAGAACCTTGTTCACTTCTGAAAGTCTCATCTGAATAGGTCAAACTTATCTAGCAGAATTTCCCTTTCCTAGTTGAGAAACAACTGATCAAGGACCCTAATTACACCAGCCAAGTCCTTTCACCTTTGTAATGGAAGATAATACAATCATACAATTGTAATTCAATATTACAATTGATATATATATATATTTTTTTTTTTTTTGGTCAGTAATGGGCTTGGGTACTATCCCAGATCTCTTTCTGCTCAAGGCTAGCACTCTACTACTTTGAAGCACATGTCCACTTCCAGTTTTCTGGTGGTTAACTGGAGATAAAGAGTATCATGGACTTTCCTGTCTGGCTTGGCTTTAAACCATGATCCTCAGATCTCAGGTTCCTGAGTAGCTAGGTTTATAGGTGTGAGCCACCAGCATCTGGTTATTGCCATATTCTATTCATTAAAGCTGGCCATAGTTCTCCCCCCCCCCCACACACACATTTGAATGAAGGATATTATGTAGAGTGTGACATCAGGGACTGGTGATTGTTAAGGTTCATCTTGGAATTCTGCATGCTACTATAATGGTTCAAGAAATTAAACCTTTATATTAAGTTTTGTGAGTCAGACTTTAGATCACTGTGACAAAACATTTGATGTAAACAATGTAAGGGAGGAAAGATCCATTCTGGTTCACAGTTTTAGAGTTTCCAGTTGATAGTCACTGGCCACACTGATGGGCTAAACACCATGGGCCATGGAAACATATGGCAGAAGCTTCTCACATCATGGTGGACAGGAAGTCGATAAGGGGGAGGTAGGAGGAAGTAGAGTAGGAGAAGAAAGATAAGGAGAAGAAGAAGGACAAAGGGCTAAGTATAACCTTCAAAGTATGATGTTTTCAACATCCCAGAATAGCACCACCAGCTATGAACAACTTCCTGAATACAAAAGGGGTATTGTATTTGTCGGGTTTTTTTTGGGGGGGGGATTACATGTACATTGCATTAAAACAAAAAATTTGATCATGAAAATAGATTTTTTAATCTGGGTGTGGTGGCTTATGTCTGTTATCCTAGCTACACAGGAGGCTGAGATCTGAAGATCACCATTCAAAGCCAGCCCAGGCACTCAAGTCCATGAGACTCTCATCTCCAATTAACCACTAGAAAACTGGAAGTGGCGCTGTGGCTCAAAGGGTAGCCTTGAATGGAAGAGTTCAGGGACAACGCCCAGGTCCAGAGTTCAAGCCCCACAACCGACAATAAATAAATAAATAAAATTTTTAGGTGGCAGTAAATCTTGTCTGAATAATCTCTGGGAAAAATAAGAGTATTACAAGGCCAACTTTGATAAAATTATCTTACCAGATTTGCGCAAACAATAAATAAAATAATAAGAGCAGAAATCCAGAGACTTTTTGAGACCCTACCACTGGAATATAATACAATTCTGGGTAGATGGCAAATCCATCTGTCACGGTCTAATCTCTTTTAATATGAACACATCTGACTAATACTGAAATAACAAGCATATTTCCGTTAGGAGTAAAGTATTAACTACTACTCAAGGCCCTGGGGCTTGAACTTGGGGCCTTAGCATTGTCCTTGGGCTTTCTCAAGGCTAGAGCTCTACCACCTGAGCCACAGCACCACTTCCAGCTTTTTCTATGTATATGGTACTGAGGAATTGAACTCCATTCTTCATACATCTAGGCAAATATTCTACCACTAGGCCAAACTCCCAGCCCTTGAAAACTACTTTTTGAAAGAAGGAAATATAATAATTCTGTGTTATGAAATCAGTAGTAAGAATATATGTATCTAAGAATGGAGATAATGTCCAAAAGATTTTATTGTGTAAAGCATATAGAGTGTTAAAATAATTTTTGAATATGTATTTCCATATAATGTCCAAATATAATCATTCAGCATTCTTATAAATATTAAAGATATCATTCTAGTCTTATATACTAGTAGTTTCTGGAGTAGATTTTAAAATAATTTCACTTATTAGCTGGGTGTGATCACAAACACCTATAATCCCAGTACTCAAGACAAGAAGAGTTCAAGTCTAGCTTGGGCTACATAGCAAATTCCAGGCCAGCCTGGAACTTGACTCTTTTTAAATAAATAACTACACTTCACATATTGGAGCTATTACACTAATCTCTCATACTGACCTATGAAATCCCCCAGAATTTACCATTAGATACCAAATTCCTCCAGTACTAATAAGCATTTATGAAATCAATACTCTTATGACCTCACTAAAGAATAACTGCACTCTAACTATGAAGCTAAATGCAGTTCCTAGTCCATCCACAAGGCTCAGCTCCAGAGCTAATCCCTGATGAAACATTCTAGGTAGAATCAGCAATAAGATAAAAATGACTTAACAAATCTGAGTCAGAAAGTATGACAAATGAATATTTTTGAACACTGGAGGACTGAGATTATCTCACAGAGAAAACCCTCACAACACTTGAACAAATAACTTTCTCATGAGGCCATATGTATATACTGCAATACAGTTTTCTGAGCAAGAAACTAAATCAACATTTTTATTATTTCATACCAAAGTTTTAGTGTATATGGTTGATGGATGTTGAAATGCTATTAGGACTGCTTTATTTGAACTGGTATAAACAATACACAATCCTGCTGTCCCCAGATACCATTCAGATGACTGGAATCATGGGACTTTCAGCATAGCTAGCTCATGACAGTGAATACCATTCTGTCCCAAAATCCAGTCAAGTGTGGCTCTACCAATTAGTTCAGAAGCTCTTCATAGGCAAAGAACCAGAAATGGTACACAGCTTAATATATAATGAAATATCAAAAAGCTTTTCTTTCTTTTTAAACTAACAGAGGTACAGTATTTCAGAGAAAGTTCATGAAATGATTAGAACTGCAGGATTCTGAGATCATAGCTAATTCTCAGATTCTGTTCAACTCAATAAACACTCTCTTGTGTTTCTACTAAATGCAGGAATTGTGCTAGGTGCTGAGGACACCAAGAGGATGAAGTCACAGTCTCTGCTGACAAGAAATTCCCATGATCCTCTAATTATTCGTCTGCTTACTGTCACACTTCCTTCCAAAGAACCTCCAAGAAATGTCTACTGGAGAGAATCCTGAAATTTCACATAATACAGTTCAACAGTCTCTTAATCATGACTCATACTATGTTGTGTAACTCAGGTTTTGTCTGCAAAACTGAAAATGTTTCAATACTTACCTAAGCTTCAGTGTTAAAGCTTTATTGTTGTTTTGCAATGCTGGAATTCAAACTCTGGACCTTGCTCATGACAGGCAAGTACCACCACTGAGCTACATCCCAAACTCCAGAGTGGAGGAATTCTTTAACAAAGACATCCATGTTAGGATGTGAGATACACAAGCACCCTGGGGTGAATTATTCACTGACAATGATCTTTGCTTTACCTAAACATTGTCTGGTGCTGACAACACAGTTAAAGGTTATTCACAATGAAAGTTCAGATATAGGAACCACAAAACCAACTGATCATTTTTCTTTTCCTACTAAATCAAGAGCAAGAAAGCTGGAGAATATTTTGTCTAGAAGGCTAAAAACATAAGGATGCAGACTTTCTTTGTGCCTTTGCAAAATTAACTTTGGTGAGTATGAGCTGAGCAATGACCTTGATAACATATTACTGCTCAGGTTGCACATACTGGGTGGGGGGAGAAGGCATTTTTGCCATGATCAGTAGGTTAATAAAATACTTTGTCATTGATTGCGTGAACTTGTAAAATAGAAGTGACTTCTGAACTATTCAGTGAAAGTCTATACATTAGAGTTTGTGTTCTTAAAATGTGTAACTCCTACTTGCAGTTGTAAACGTTTGCTTTCCACCTACAAGTTGTCATTATCTCAAAGGTGAAATTTAAGCAGATGACTAAAACGTCCTATAGCTTCAGCTTCATGATTCAGCATTTAACATCAATAATTCATAGTGAGATCATAGATTCTCGTGTAAGGTAGTGACATACTTGTCTTACAAAAGAAGCTCAGGCCTGGCAGATGGAGAGCATTTAGAATTTAGGTTGGGGCTGGTTTGTGTGGGTGTCAGATAATTTGTCCCTCGGCTGTACATGTGAAGAAGGATTGTTTTAAAGGACTTTTTGAAATGGTAAATTGGGGAGGGGGGGAGTTGTCAGGCTAGTATTTAGTATTTTCCCAAGTTGCCACCAGCTCCCAGGGCAAAAGCTCTGAGGTGTCAAGAGTTTTCCAGAGTTACACAGGGTGGGGTGGGGAGCCTTTCAGCTTTCTGTGGAAAAGATTCCAACTTGGTTGGTTGCCATCATTAAACACAAGTGTGTTGGGGTTTTTCTTTTTTGAGCTTCCAACCCTTACAACCTCCCTCCCCCAAAATAAATCAAACCAGCCATCAGGGCACCGAAATAATACTACGACTAATAAGCAGCTTTGCCCTAGACTTATATAAACAACACTTCTGAAGTAAACTTTGCCAGGGAGGTCTGGACACTTTTTAAATGTAACCTGCTTACTAATAATTACTAGACCTGAATTCATTAACTCCTAGAAATAGATTTTAATAGCAACCCCTTAAAACAAAAGACATGAAACGATCCTTTAAAAAAAAAAAAGTTCACCAACTAGAAAAACGATTGGCAGGCTCCTTCAACCCGATCCAAGGAGACCTTCCGCCACTGCAAAGCCCAGTGCTCCAGATGGCCCCCACAAACTCGGTCAGGGAGCCCGCTCAGGACCCCACCTTCCGGGTCCCGGGTCCCCGAGATTGGGCTCCAGCGTAGCTCCGCCCCCTTCCGGTCTTTCCAGCCTGGCTCCAGGAGATGGGGTCAAATTGCCGAACCAGGCCAATTTGCATACCCAATAGCCACGCTGCATGCAAATGAGACGAGCTGTGGTTGGCTGAGTCTTGACCGAATAACTCCGGGGAGACAGGCCTTTTGTCCTCCAGTGGCTGTGAGGCAGCTGCGGAGTTAGGTGTCGCTGGTCTAGGCGAAGGGCCCTCGGGCGTGCAGAGCAAGCGAGCAGGGCGGGCGCAGCCGGAGGAACCCGGTTGGGTGAGAGAGGCAGCGGGGACTGGGTGAGTCGGGAGCGCTCTGCACGGAGCCTGGGAGCGAGCGCAGAGAGCCGGCGCCCGCGCGCCCATGGTGGCAGGAGCAGCCCTCACGCCGCGCTCTCGGTGAGGGATCTGCAGTTGCAATATGACTTTGGAAGAATTCTCGGCTGGAGAGCAGAAGACCGAAAGGTAAGCTGCCGGTGTGGGTGTACTTCGCGGCTTTGAACCCTCCGCTCCCTGCCCGCGCACCTGGGTGCAGCGAGGCGGTGGAAGGTGTGCAAAAGAGCGAGCGGAAAAGTTTGTTCCGGGCACCTCCGGGTGTCGGGAACCCTCGGTAAGGGAGGGGTGTCTGCAGATCGAGAGAGCGTGCACCGAACCTGGGCCAAGTCCCCCCCGGGCCTTTGCGAAGGCAGAGGCGGCTGGTGGCCGTGGCTCCCGGGGAAGCTGGCCTCGGGGCACGGCAGGGGTCGTGGGGGGTGACGTGGCCCGGAGCAGCTTCGGGTTTGCAGAGTGGCGGGTGCGTGGATCTGGAGGGATGCAAGGAGGGGAAAGGGGGGGAGCGATGCCCCCCCGAAGGTCCCCCGGGACTGATGCCCCCCTCCCCTCACGCCGCTTGTAGGATGGACAAGGTGGGCGATGCCCTGGAGGAAGTGCTCAGCAAAGCCCTGAGTCAGCGCACCATCACCGTGGGGGTGTACGAGGCCGCCAAGCTGCTCAACGTGTAAGTAGGGTCCTCGCCGTCCCCTGGTGCACCCCCCCTTCCTGCCCCAGGCAGCGGAGGTCATTCCCCACCCCCACCCCGGGGTACCCCGCGTCCCTTCCCGCCTGTCATCTTCATGTCCGAGATGGGGGGGGGGTGACCGGCTGGGACCCTGCGGGGGTGCGGTGGATGGCGGGCTCACAGGTTCGGCACCCGCTTGTCCTTAGTGACCCCGATAACGTGGTGCTGTGCCTGCTGGCGGCGGACGAGGACGACGACAGGGACGTGGCTCTGCAGATCCACTTCACCCTGATCCAGGCTTTCTGCTGCGAGAACGACATCAACATCCTGCGCGTCAGCAACCCGGGGCGCCTGGCCGAGCTGCTGCTGCTGGAGAGCGAGACGAACCCCACAGCCAGCGAGGGCGCCGCGCAGCCCCCGGACCTGCACTGCGTGCTGGTGACGGTGAGGAAGGGCCGGGTCGTGGGGAGGCTGGAGCCGGCGCCGCGTGGCCCGGCGGCGGCGGCGGCGGGCAGCCTTGGGATGGAGAGGAGGGGACTGCGGGGTGCTGCCGCCTTTGCCCCACTGGCGTGTGGCGGACTTTCGGCTGAGATGTTCCAGTTTCATCATCAGGATTTTCTCGGTACAGAACATGTCTAAGCACGTTGGCGGCCGCCAGCGGCGGAAGAGATCCCTGTGAGTCAGCAGTCAGCCCAGCTACTCCCTACTCCATCTGCACTACCTCGCGTGACTAATTCTTTTAGCAGGGCAGATTAGATAAAGCCAAATAAATTCCTGGCTCACCCCCTCATTAAGAAGTCAGCTTCATTCGCTGCCAGTCACAGCTAAAAATAGGATCGGTGTAAAGAGACGGCCCTTATGAATTCCCTAGAAATGCATTAAGGAGAGGGAATGGAATTTTTTTTTTCTTTGCAAACTGGCATTTTGTAGTGGACTTTTTCCCCCTCCTTCCTGATTAAAATCTTCAGTGGGTCGATACTGTTTCAAAAGTAAATGTGCTAGAATTCTCCCCCCCCCCTTTTTTTTTTTGGATTGGTAGAGGGAAGTAAGCAGCCTATTTATTTGGCTACTCCTGAAAAACTCTTATCTTTTCTAAAGGCAACAGGTGGCAGGGCGAGTTAACTGCTGTGTAGCTCTGTGTTAGACACATGGTGGAAACACTTGCAGAATTGTTTTACAGTGGTTCTGCCATGGTGCAAATATGATCGAGGAAGTAGGATAGCAAGTCTGTGAGTGATTCTGTCGTGCAAAACTGAATACACAGCAATGTGGGCTGCACATGTTTATTAGGTCAGTAGATAATTAACCCTTCATGATTTTGAGAGAAACACAGCTACCTAGCAGAAATTTTATTTCTTGGGCTTATAACTTGTCTTGATGGCATAAACTGAAAATACTGACTGTTCGAATGATTATCCTTTCAAACAACGCAATAATTATCAAGTACTGCTTTGCTTTTTATGGGAAGTTAATTCTTCTAAATTTCTTTCCAGAATCCTCATGCATCACAATGGAAGGATCCAGCCTTGAGTCAACTTATTTGTTTTTGCCGGGAAAGTCGCTACATGGATCAGTGGGTTCCCGTGATTAATCTCCCTGAACGGTGATGGCATCTGAATGAAAATAACTGAACCGAATTGCACTGAAGTTTTGAAATACCTTTGTAGTTACTCAAGCAGTTACTCCCCTACATTGATGCAAGGATTACAGAAACTAATGTCAAGGGGCTGAGTGAGTTCAACTACATGTTCCGAGGGCCCGGAGATAGATGACTTTGCAGATGAAAAGAGGTAAAAATGAAGAAGGAAGCTGTGTTGAAACAGAAATACAAGTCAAAAGGAACAAAAATTACAAAAGAACTATGCAGGAAGAAAAGCTCTGTATTAATTTAGGATGACAGAGTTATATTGAAATAAACCAAATACACTTTGTTAAACTTTAAATTTGCAGCAGTAGTTTGGGTATTTTTTTGATTTATATGCTCTCAAGTCCAAGAAAAGTCGAAAAGGTTAATCATTATTTTGAAACCATATTTTATTGTATTTTGATGAGATGTTAAAATTCTCAAAAGTTTTATTATAAATTGTACTAAGTTATTTTATGACATGAAAGGTTATTTATGCAGAAAATTTTGAAACAATGCCTACAATAAACTGGTATGGAATAATTGCATCATTTTTCAGTGTGTGCTTTTGTTTCTTGGACTTTAGTAACAGATGACCTGCTTCACAGAAGAGTAGAAAAGGCGGTTAAGATGCATGTTGAGGTTGGGATTTGAGAAAAGAAAAGGTTAGACTCCTTGCAGAATCTAAATACAGTTGGGTTAGTCAAATTGTATGCAAAATGTCATAGAAGCAGAGAGGAAAGTTACTAAAGCTACTGGAAGGTGAGTGAAAATTTTCTTGAGAAGAGGTCACTCTATTTGGGTCTTCAAAATTGCATCAGGACAAGTAGAGTGGAGAAAGGGATATTGGTAGCCGCTGTACTTGTTTGTGCAAAGGTATGGAAAGCCTGCAAGACCACAACCTGTTCTGGGAACTTAGTGACTCTTGCTTCTGGTGTAGAAAGATAAGGGAGAAATACTTACAGTTGCAAAGGCTAGGTGGGGATTAGGCTCAGACTGAAGAGCATTCTTGTGTCACCCTGATCCCTTTGGGCTTCCTCCGGTCAGCTTGAGCAGTCTGTAGAGGCATTCAGCCTGCAGAAGCAAGTGGCATATCCAGTGTTATAGGAAGATGGCGGAGGGGGGGGAGAGCTGGGAGAGATAGCTGCTGAGGCAGGGACAACCTTTAGGTGCAAAGTTCTATTAGGATGTGACTTCCTGGTAAGAAAGTTGTGCAGTATGTCAGATGGAAAAGAGAGCAGAAAAGAAAAGGGAAAGAAATGAAAGGCTTCAGCAGAATGATCATCTCGTAGTTAGGACAGTCATTTAATAATTAATGACAACAATCTCAAGGAGACCGAATCAAAGAAAGCAAAAATGTTTACTGAGGCAAGGCCTAGTATGGTTTCACAGCATGTTTCTATGTCTTCTCAAATTCATACTCATACTTAATCTTGGGGGCCCTCTGCCCCCATACAATCAGGAACAACAAAAAAGAGTAGAGAAAAAATAAACAAGCAACTAAAGTTTCTTCTACATATCCTAATAAAAGCCTACGAACCTTTCACCTTAGTTCCTGCTTTTCCACATCTGCTAGAAATGCGGGAATTCTAGAGCCTTAGTTAGACTTCCCAAGTCTGTCTGCCAGTGCACAATCCTAAACACAACTGAAATGCAATGTATGTTTTTCTTATTACCAGAAGACTGAAAGCAATGAGTTGTAAACAGCAAGGTTTTGTGGTTGTTTTTTAACCTTCCCATTAAAGTGAGGATTTTCTAGTCATTTTTTACAACTATTGTGCCGATGAGTAATTTGTATCAGATAGGTTGAGTAAGGAAAAGCAGCTTTGGAGAAAGGTACATGCATGGCAACCTGTCTGGGTTAGTCCTCCATCCTAAATTTCTCACCTGTAAAAAGGAGATAAAGCTACTCATCTTGCACAGTTATCACATCTACAGCTCTGCAGCATTCCAAGAGGCAAGAACTAATAGCAAGTGCATAGTTGTAGCCCAGTAGTTATAGTATGTGTGCTAGATGTCAATAAGTGCTGTATGATTATTTATTAAGTAATGAATAATTCAGAGTCAGAAATGTAAGGCTAGAGATGTGGCTTTGTGGGAGTACATGCTTTCTACTATGTGTGAGGTCCTGGGTTCAGTCATCAGCATGAGGACCCAGTGAGGGCAAAGAAATAAATGCTTGCTACCTAGCATGTGATACTTGCTCAATAGAGTAGGTTTATGACTAAAACCCAAGTTATAGGCCTCTGATATATCACCAAAATGGAGTTCTGCATTGCCTAAACCCATCCTATTTAGAAATATGAAATTGTACAATGCCTTCCTCAAATTGTTTTGCTTGTGGAAAAAACATCAACAATTCATGTAATGCCTTTGTTTTTCTTTTTGTTATTCATTCTTGATTAAACATAATCTAAAGTTAACATGTATTGAGACATCCAAACTGAAACAATTGAGTTAATTGTAAATAGTTGAAGCTAATATTCTTCCTTTGTTATTTTAAACATCCTTAAGTCTAATTCTCAAGCACGGTAGAACTTTGCATCCAGAACAAAAATCCCCACATCTACCTAAGGTAAGTTGTAACTTGAAAGTAGAAAATGCCTATTTTGGGATTGTTTTTTGTTTTTGTTTTTGCCAGTCCTGGGCTTGAGCTCAGGGCCTGAGCCCTGTCGTTGGACTTTCTCAAGGCTCGAGCTCTACCACTTGAGCCTCAGCACCACTTCTGGCTTTTTTCTATGTACGTGGTACCAAGGAATTGAACCCGAGTCTTCATGCATGCTAGGCAAGCACTTTTAGCACTAGGCCAGACTCCTGGCCCAGAAAATATCTATTTTTTAAACCTGAGTTTTATAAATAATGTTGCTTCCTCCTTTGTATAACTAAGAAATCCACTCAATAAGTTAAACTTTTATAGTGAAAGGACTCAGAGTAGTAGCTAATCTCCTATGCTAGATAAATGAAGATAAAAGGTCATTTATAGGAAAGCGCTGTTTATATGCTGTCCATTAGAAGCTTCTGGAAAGCATGTTTTTAGATGCCTTACTGCTACTCTTATGAAATATTTTTATTTTCAAACCTATGTGTGAACTTTTATTATTTACTATGTGGTAAAGGGCTGAAAAACAGTTAAGCATGCTTTCTTCAAATGAACCAAAGTCAATGGCATGATCTAACACCACGCCAATGCCGCTCAAATAAAGAGCCATTTTTTTCCTTTCCTTTAAAGAAAGAAATAAAAGGGGCCGGGAGTTTGGCCTAGTGGTAGAGTGCTTGCCTAGCATGCACGAAGACCTGGGTTCGATTCCTCGGTACCCCACATACGTAGCAAAAAGCTGGAAGTGGTGCTGAGGCTCAAGTGGTAGAGCTCTAGCCTTGAGAAAGCCCAAGGACAGTGCTCAGGCCCTGAGCTCAAGCCCAGGACTGGCAAAAAAAAGAAAGAAAGAAAGAAAGAAAGAAAGAAAGAAAGAAAGAAAGAAAGAAAATTAGACATATACTGTAGTCACAAAGAATTCACATCTTATGAAGCAGCAAAAGAAGTGCATTGATACGTACTGTCTAAAGCAGAAAATGCCTAGCAACAGAATTCAAGTGTAGAAAGCTCCACAAGGACTATAGAGAGGGAATGGTGAAAAAGGTAAAACAAGCTGGCATCTTTTTTTTTTTTTTTTGCAAACACTAAAAATCACTTGATGGCTTGAATAGAATGCTGATTGTTTTTGCAGAAACTACAAAGATATCAATTATTGGAGTGCTTTCCCTCAAGAAGCCATAAGGAAGATTGGGCAGCAGTGGCTCACACCTGTAATTCTAGCTACTCAGTCAGAACACTGAGATCCTGAGGGTTGAGGTTTGAAGCCAACCTGCAAGACTTTTATCTCCAATTAACTACCCCCAAAACTGGAATTGGAGCTGTAGTTTGAGTGGTAGAGTGCTGGTCTTGAGCAAAAAGGCTTAGGACACCCAAGTACTGAGTTCCAAGTTTCATACCAGCATCAAAAGGGTGGGGGGCAGAAGAAGGAAATCTAGAAGTCTGGTGCTGGTGGTTTGTGATTGTAATCTTAATGACAGGGATGGGGGTGGGCGGGAAGGGGGGACAGGGAAGCTGAGATTAGTTCAAAGTCATCCTGGGCAGGAATGTCTTCACTCCATTTAAACACCAAAAAGCAAAAAGTGAGGGGCTCACATGGTACAGAAATAGCCTTGAGAAAAAAGCTAAGGAACGGGAGGCTAGGTCCTGAGTTCAAACCCTAGTAAGGGCACATACAAAAAAAAAAAAAAAGAGGGGGGGGAGTTTAAAACTAGTCAGTGGTAGAGTGCTCACTTGGCATGCACAAGGCCTTGGGTTTGATCATCAACACATAAGTGTAGGTGGGGAGTGGAGTGGAGTAGGGTGAGGTGGGGGTGGGGTAGGGAGGTGTAAAAACAAATAACTTGGGGAAATCCAGAGAAGAGACACGATGTTGTCACTACTATGAGGGAGCCAGGAAAAGATGAGTGTATGACTTAGGAAGTTTTCATGCAAAGTTGGAAACTGGTATCCAATTGGAATTCGATTCACATGATATTTAACAACTGAAAAAAAATCAGTTGTAAATCTTGATTTCTATTGTCTCTTCAAAAATTGCTGAATGCAGCAGCGGTAGGCCCTTGTTCTTTAGTCAAGATATTCACAGATCCCACCCAGACATAGAGTTAGCCATATTGTTAAGTCTACTTTTACTCTCACAGGGCTTCCTTCCTCAGTGTTTATATGCATGTGCAGGCCACTTGTCATCTGCCCTTCTACTTCCTCAAGGGGAAAAAAACCTAACAGATCTCTGCTTAGGGTTCAGAATAGTCCTGTGTTAAGTGAAATGTTTGCACAAACAAGACTTCTCAAGCTGTTGAAGAAAACATGGCCCTGATGCTCAATACAATAATCTGAAGCTTTCCCAGACATTTTAGATAAAGTAGGACAGGGAGAAGGCTATAAAGGGCTTTAGCCAGGGCTTCAGGTAATTCTTGTCATTTGAGAAATGTGAGGCGCAGCTCCTACTGCAGATCTGAATAGCCATCCACTGCAAGCCCCACAAAGGGAGTCAGCCACTTATGTCTTCTGGCTGTTTGGCCCTAGGAGCTGAATGCTCAGAGATGCGTCTCTGCAGCTGTTGCTGAGAGATTACCAGGAAGAGGTATATCAGAACCATTTGCCAGTTAGGGATGGCGTTGGAACCGTGGCACAGTAGAGTGCCGGACAGTGAGAAAAATGTCAAGTGCAGAGTTCGAGTCTCACTCTCAGACCAAAGTGCTGGTTGTTGTAACAAAGGACAGAGTTGGAACTAACTAATTTACTGAACCTTTTTAGACTTGAAAAGGTTCATCAACACACTGGCCCTTGCCTTTGAGTTGAGCTGATCCTTCCAGAGACCTATCAAGATATGCCAACAATCAGCTGTGCACTCGAGGAAGAGTCACCTGACAGGGTACAGTTGTGTTACCCAGAGTCTTGCTCAGAGTCAGAGTAGGGGCTTAAAAGAGAATGGAGTTCCCATATTTCTTACATCAAACAGCACTTTCAGGCTTACAATGTGCTTTCACATCTATTCCTTTGTTTCCCTGCTAAATTAGCAACTGTGGCTCAGAGAGATCAAGAGCCATCCATCTCCAAGGTTCTATTGACAGAGGAATTGGAGCACAGAAATTTCCTGTGAATTCAGTACTCTTTACTCAGAGGCCAGCCAGCCAGCCAGCGTGCCGACAGCAGAGGTTAGCCTGGGGGAGAATGAAACTAATTGAATCTAATCTTTTACTTAAGAGATAAGTGGGACTGTGCCTGGGGAAAACTAAAGGAGACACAAAGCTAGGAGGAGAGACTTCTAAGAATTGTTCACTTTCATCTTATCACAGAACCACAGCTCTGCAACAGGGATCTTTGTAGCTGTGCTTTCTTGCTAACATCTTTTCTGGAATTAAAGGTCTCAGAAAAAAAAAAAAAAACTATGCATAAAACAGAATCATCAATTAAGGCTTGATTCTATCACTGTATGGTCCTTATGTCATCAAAGTTACCACCAGCAGCCAGGTACCACTGGCTCAGGCCTGTAATCCTAATTACTCAGAAGGCTAGGATCTGAGGAGTAGGCTCCAAGCCAGTCCAGGCAGGAAAGTCCATGAGACGCAAATTTCCGATTAACCACCACAAGTCATAAGTAGAGCTGTGCCTCAAGTGGTAAAGTGCTAGCCTTTGGTCCAAAAGCCCAGGGACAGCACCCAGGCCTTCAGTTCAGCCCCAGGACTGGCACTGTATACATACGTATGTAAAGAAAGAAATAAAATGAGTTACCACTTAACAAGATATGGCTCACTGGATCCAAGCAACAATTAGGGAAAGTTAGCCTACCTTTTTTTTTTTTTTGCCATTTTTCACTTTGATATTTTTATTTATTTATTATTTTTAAATTTTATTGTCAGGATAATGTATAGAGGGGTTACGGTTACATTGTCAGGTAGTAGGCACATCACTTCTCACACATTGATATTCCTTCTCATGTTTTTGTCCCTGTTTCTCTCCCCCCACCCACTAGCCTAACTTTTCTAACCTTCACTAACTGCTCTTCTGAAAAGGGGGGACATAAAAAAAAAAGGCATATAGTGGTGGGTTGTCATGGTGCTTAAAAATATAAAGCATAGAAAGCATTTAGCTCAGTTGCTAGAAGCATCAATATAGAACCTCATAACCAATCACACATCCACAAGTCAGTCATTTTTTATGTATGTGGAGTGTGTATCCTGTGCAATTATTCTAGGCTTGCAAATTAGAGTGCCACTAATACAGCAATCTACATAGCCTAGCATAACTGAATCCAGCAAGTTGTATTCATTTCCAGAGACCTATTTGCTCTTCTCCAGGAATTATTTAATTCCTTTTGGGATTAGCAGAACAGATTGGTTCCATATTCATGGTTGTCTGTAATCACAGCCCTTAGGACACTAAGGTGGCATTATTTTGAGTTCAAGGCTAGACTGGGCTGCATAGCAAAACCATGAAGGAGGGGACAGAAATACACAGCTTTCTAGACCGTGTGGCATCATAGCAAGCCTGGCAAAGCACAATGTATGCGTGCAGGTATGTGCAGAGTGGGTGTGAGGGGCTTCCAGGAGTGGGTGACGCTGACTTGAGTCTTGACGCCTGATTAGGAGTCTGTCGGAGAAGCCAGGTTTGGCCCAGGTGGGCCCCTTTGTTTGGCCCAGGTGGGCCCCTTTCTGTGATATTTACTGGAGGATTAGGTGTTAAGGAAGGGAGTGGAGACAGACAAGCTGGAAAGGTAGACAGAGACAAATCACTGAGGACTCTGTTTGCCCTTTTCTGGATCATAGACTTTGTCCTGAAGGCAGCAAGATGGTTTTGAGGATTTGACATAGGAAAAAAAGCTCAAATTTCAGTGTTGTCTGGTTTATTCTTCTCAGATGGATTTAGCTGTCCAGGCCAGAGTGTTCTGGAAGGGATTTCAAGGGAGTGGAGTGGAGATGATTCTTATTGTTCTATCCTACTCTTCTCACTCTTCCTTTCACCAACCTTTCTTGGCCCCACTCATTCCAGCCTCCAGGGGACATTTGTCATGCAGGCCTAGTCTATCTTTCCTGATCACCGGATTGGTTCAGAATTAGATACGTAACTTCAGCCAGCCAATCAGAGATCTTCCTGAGACTTTCCAGCCAAAGCAGAATCTCTTGGTATTGCCTAGTTGATGAACAGGTCTATGATTACTGCCTGCCATTGTGCCAACCACAGAAATTAAGTCTATTCAACACAAAGAGGCAAAGAAGAAACCAGAAAGGCAAGCTCCCAAATCCAGCTATCCCAGAAGTTGGGCTCGTGGATTTCTAATTATCTAGTCTAGTTTTGTTGACAACTAAAAATAGGGTGGGCAATGGAAATGGAGAAATTTCTGGAATGCATGACTTTAGGGCTAAAACAGAGTTAGTTACAAGTAAACCAAGACAATTCCCCTAATGCCAGGGGCAATCGTGGGTGCTGGAGTGGGAGACATTTGCAGTTCAGTCAAGGGCTGGGAAGGGCTCAAATCCTTTCAGCCAGTTAGGAAACAGGGAAAACAAATAGACACACATGCGTTGGGGATCAGGGTAAAGAACGAGAGGAAATTCTTGAATGTCTCGCTGGCTTCCAGTGTGGATAGTCTAGTGTTAATTATGTTGCCAATTAAATTTGAGGGAGTGAGTTTAGTCTAAGACTAGACTAGTATCCTTGCATAACGCTTCAAAATGTTCAGTCAGGCTAGGCATGGTGTCATATGCCTATAGTTCCCAGCTACTGAGGAGGCTGCGTGAGGCACAGGGATTGCTTGAGTTTAAGAATTTGAGATAGGACAGCGCAACATAGTGAGACCTTGGTGTATATTAAAAGAAGAGCTCAGTATGCAGTAGAAAATTTGGGGCAAGGTGTTAAGATCTGGCCTCTTCCACCTAATAGTTATGATCTTTAAGAAAAACGAGGAAGGGGAGAAGAGGAGGAATGGATCTGGAGTAGATACTTGAGGCTGAAGGTGGAAATTTAAGGACAGACTAAAGAAGAGACAGAGGGGGCCAGGGGATGGGAGAGTGAGTACCTGTGAGATGGGGAGTTTACAAAAATAATGATACATGTTTTTAGGCAGGTTGTAAAGTTTCATTAAATTTTGAAGTTAGGGATAACTGGTCCTTTTTTTTTCTTTTAAATCACTTTCTTTGCAGCAGCAGCAGTTAATAATAAATGCAGATTCCAGTCCTCTGAGAAAATGGGAGTAGGGAAGAGATTGCAGACCTTCCATTGAGAAGTGCTAAGAAAGGGAGGGGGTGGGGAAAGTGAAGAGGGAGGGTTTGGCATAGAATAGGAGTAGATGTGCGTGTGTATGTGTGTGTGTGTGTGTGTGTGTGTGTGTGTGTATGTGTTGGAGAGGTCAAGGTTGATTATTTTCACAGATGAGAGATGGGGCCAGGACCTGGTGGTTCATGCTTGTAATCCTAGCTACTCAGGCGGCTGAGATCTGAGGATTTCAACTTAAAGCCAGCACAAACAAGAAAGTCCCGGAGACTCTTATCTCCAGTTAACCACTTCTGGTAAGCAGAAGTGGAGCTGTGGCTCAAAGTGGTAGAGCACTAGCTTTGAGTGAAAGAGCTCAGGGACAGAGCCCAGGCCCTGAGTTCAAAGTCCTACAACTGACAAAAATGAAAAGAGAAACTAATGGAAGTGAGGGGCTTTGAGGATGGTTGCAGGATTTGGAATGGACAAGTTGAACAGTGACTGGCAAAAGAATTATGAAATAAAAATGTTAGAGACCCAGCACAAGTTCGAAACAGCGCCATCATTTTCTTCACTAGAATTTGTTCTTTTTGTTGTAATTATCTTCCTCTGCCCTCCTGCTGTCCCTGGCCAGGCATTATTGGGGTTTGAACTCAAGGCATGACACTAGCTAGTCAACATTTTACCACTTGGTCTTTGCCTTCCTCCATATCCCTTCCGTTATTGTCAGGATGTCTCCATGCTTCAGACTTCTGTTTTCCTCTGCCTCTGACATAGGGGGACCATGAATACACACCTCTAGCCAGCTCTATTGATTGAGACAGGGCCTTTTTAAAATGCTCACTGGCCTTGAATGATGATCCTCAGGGTCTCTGTCTCCCAAGTAGCTGGAATTACAAGCTTGAGTCATCACAGTTGGTCTTGTAATTATCTTCATGATAACAAAGGTTATATCCAGAAGCTTAAATATCTCCACCCCCTTGCCTCACAATACAATTCGATGCAAGCGTCTATGATTTGACTCAACCTTTCTCCTAAGGCTTATCAATAATCTAGACTTCTGCCACAAAGATTTCTGTTGCCTAGACACCCCAGACTTCTTGAGAACCTAAAGCTTTTGCACAGGCTCTTTTCACTGCTGAGATTCTCCCATTTTAATTCTTCACCAATAGACTCATATGTATCCTCCAAAGTCCATCTGATAGCTTGTCTCCTCTGGAGAAACTTTCCCGACTCATTGAGGAGGAGCAACATTTAATAATAGCATTTACCACACTGTATAGGAATGCGTGTTTCCCACCTACTGCTCAGTCCCTATTATTCCTGTCCAAACTATCCTGAGACGTCCTTGTCTCTCATGAGTTTATCCAAGGACAATCTCACCACGGTGCTAATAGAAGCTGCTACATTCCGAGGGCAGCTCAAAAAAACAAAAATGAATTCCTCTTTGTCCTGCCTCTGAAAACCAAAGGCCCTGTCACTCACACTTCAGAGTTTTATGAGCTCACCTTAGAAGATACTTTGGTTTGCTGCAAACCTTTGCTTCGTTTGTGCTATTTGTTGTAAGCAGTCAATGTCCAAAATACTCTTTCCAGTTCAGTTTTCCAGTCCTTGCTGAGAAGTCAGCTGCTGAAGTATCAGGAAGTGTTTCTTTAAATATCTTTCAAATACCTATAATTATCCACAGCAAACCCGCACACCCTTCTATGACTCCATACCCTGGCTTTGCTTCTCCTGATTTTTAATTCAAGGAGCAGAGTGACCATAAGTGAGTTGCTCTCCCCTCTCAGATTTCTATGGAATTTAAAGCTGAGTTTGTGTGTGTGTGTGTGTGTGTGTGTGTGTGTGTGTGTGTGTGTGTAGGGGGTATTAAATAGTATCTAGCCTAAACCCTTTGTAATGGATGAGGAAACACCACTCGAGGTCACTCAGCCGATTGTTGCAACGAGAACAGAATATCCATCTCCAGATGTGGGGGTGCAGTCATCTCCCTTCATTCTGTTTCACCCTCCAAGGTTTGTTAGGCAGTCACTGACACTGGAAAACATGAAATGGAAAATTTCACAGATTGTAACTATTTCATGAGCTTCATTTTTTTTTTACAGTATATTATGATCCTTCTGTTTTATTATTAGGTAGCTATTCATCTCTTATTGTGCTTAATTTATAAATTCAACATTATATGAGGTATATGCACAGAAAAACATGGTGTTTGAGTCTTTTTCTTTTCTTCATTTTTTTTTTTTTTTTTTTTTTTTTTTTGTCAGTCATGGGACTTGAACTCTGTCCCTGAGCTCTTCAGCTCAAGGCTACCACCCTACCCTTGAACCAAGCCCTATTTCCTGTTTTCTAGTGGTTAATTGGAGATAAGAATCTCACGGTCTTTAGTGCCGGGGCTGGCTTTGAACCTCGATCCTCAGATCTCAGCCTCCTGAGGAGCTAGGATTACAGATGTGAGCCACCACACTGGGCTTTTTGGGTCTTATCTGTAGCTCAGGGCCCCACTGGGGTTCTGGGATCTCTTGTGATATGGGTGACTGTATGATGTCATCGTGAATAATAATCACTGTTCTGAAGAATTCATGGTTTTGTCTTTTTTAAGGCATACCCAATATACTTTCTCTGTCTCTCCATCTCTGTGTGTGTGTGTGTGGGGGGGGGGGGTGTATGTATGTATGTGTGCCAGTACTGAGCCTTTAACTCAGTGCCTGGGCACTATCTCTTAGCTTTTATTTATTTTTTATTTTATTTTTTTTGCTTGTCCTGGGACTTGAACTCTGGGCTTAGGTGCTGTCTGTGAGCTTCTTTCACTCAAGGCCACCGCTCTACCAATTAAACCACAGTGCCACTGCAGCTTTTATGAGGTTATTGGAGGTAAGAGTTTCATGAAATTTCTTGCCTGAGCTGTCTTTGAACCACAATCCTCAGACTTCAGCCTCCTGATTATATAGGATTGTAGTTGTGAGCTACTGGCACCCAACTCCCTTAGTTTGCCTTTTTGTTCAAGAAAATAGCTGAACAACTTGATGCTATCAGCTTCATGGTCTGGGAAAACAGGCTGGCATTAGCCATGATACTGGCAGAAAGGAAGGGGTCCATTTGATGATTGGGGTGCCATGTTGTACACGTATACTCCACAGTACCACTCCGATGGGGCTGTATTCCATCGCTTCACTTTACCCAATGAGTTGGCCAAAAGTTTAGGTGGATGACCTTACACCAACTTACGGGTCAGTGAGTCAGGAGGTGAAAGGAGTTATAGCTTCCATCTTAATCTCATTAGTGAGAGTCTGTGAGGTGCTAATTCTAGTAGGGATGAGCTCTAATCCTCTGGGGACAGGTCCAATAAGGGTGTTATAGAAATGCTTTTTTAATTTTTTTTTCTTTTGATAGTGTTGCTGCTACCCTTGGCCTATCTGGAACGCTTGATATTCCTGCTTCTATCTCTCTACTGCTGGGATTATAGTTGTGTACCACCATACCTGATTAACAATGCCACATTTGTAATAATACGAATGATGGCTCAAATTTTTCCATTAAGTCCTATTCCTTGGTACTAAGTATGGCTCTTTCCATTCTTCTATATGATAGGGTCAAAAAGTCTGCTATAGATCAACCCATGAAGTTATTCAAACAACATGAATTTCATTGGATTTCAATTTCTTTCAGGGCAAAAAGTACTGATTTCGGAAAGAGTTGATAGTTGAGGCAAAGGTTTCTTTAACTAACAGCACCTATCTGTATAGCTCAGCCTACAGTTACACAGCCGCAGTATATTGGCACAGCCTGGGTAAGGAGACAGCAGTTGGAACAGCAGGGCTTATCTGAAGGCAAAGGTTATTTTCTGTTCACAGTGCAAGAACAGTGAGTGCAAGTAGAGTGGAAGTTCAGCTCCACATACCAGGCTGGGCAGAGATGGCTAAATTCATGGTGGGACCAAGTTCTGTGAACACGGTCAGAGCTGTCAGCCAGGACTGCAGATGTAGGCGGGGTGACTAGTTCTCAAGACTCCAACAAAAGGGTTCCTAGTAAAACCATGTGTCCGTGTATCTCTCTGACACTCATGTTGATGGAAGGCTGTGGGCAACACAGGTCTGCAGAGTTGAAAGGCTGAGTGCCCTGAATCGCCATGCTGAGCCACCAGCTCCTGCAGGTTTGCATCTTGCTCTGACACTGAGGTCATGAACAGGTCATCTACCACTTTCCCTCACCCTCCCTTCTGTCTTCATACAGCTCATTTCTACCTAGTCCTACCTATCTCAGTGCAGATGCTGCCATTGTCACAAGCCTCAGGGAAAGTGCTGACCAGTTGTCCCTCATTTCTCCTAAGTACCCACGTTCTTCACCCTTCACTAGCGAGGGCTGGGTAAGCATCTCTCTCCCCTCTTTGTGTACGCGGGTTCTCAGAGGAGGGGCTGGCTCCTAGCTCCTGGTTCTTTTCTTTCCTCCTTGGAAGACTTTGCCCTCCCTCCTGTGTTTGGCCAGAATCCCTGCCGGGAAGGGGTTGGGAGACTAGAGGAATAACCACACCTACTGAATATCTCCTTCGTGATGGCAGCGGCTCTAATGACCTGTTATCCGTTTCCATGGTCACAGCTGGGTCTCCTGCTGGGGATCACTGCATCACCGTTTAATGACCTCCTGAGCTTCCCAGTTGATCACACTGCTGCTCCCCAGCTTCGAGTCCACTTCTCTCTGCCCTCTCCTCCCAGGACTTCATGGCAATGTGGATGGTGCTCCCGCTGCCCCAGCCCCCCAGCCCCAGCACCTGGTTGGAAGGAAGACCTCTTGATGTGGAACAGGTGCCCCCTTCCTTTGGGCTCTCAGGGCACCTATAGGTCACTTGATGGATGAGAACTGCTCATGCAGGGGCATGGTGGTAGGTTCTGGTATCTGCCATCCACTCTGGATGCTCTAGGCTTGTGTTTCTCAGGGTCTGAACTGAGTCGTGTGTGTGTCCAATCCTAGAACTCAGGGTCTGGTGCTTGTTGTTGCTGAGCTTTCCCGCCCCCACCCCCTAAGGCTAGTGCTGCACAGCTCTACTTCCAGCTTTTTGGTGGTTCTATGGCGATGAGTCTTACAGGCTTTCCTACCTAGGCTGGCTTTGAACTGCGATCCTCAGTTCTCAGCTTCCCGAGTAACTATTGTTATAGGCATGAGCCCCTGGTACCTGGTTGGTACGTGATTTCCCTTTGTGTTATCAGAACCCAACTCAACATTCAGTTCACAGAGGTGCTTAAAAAAACTGTTGACTTAATGAAAGGAAAAACAGGAGAGAAACAATCTTTTATTCATTCATTGAGCAAAACACAAGTAGAACAATACAATGAGGCACTGGTCCGGTAAAGAAAGCAATGGCATTTTGGAGACAGGGTCTCTCTAGGTAGCCCAATGCTGACCTTGATCCTGTCTCCAGGATCACAAATGCTGGGACTACAGGCATGAACCACCACACTCTGCTAAGTAACGGTGGTGTTACAAAACTTCTTTCAAATCGATGTGAACATGCTAGCTGTGAAGTAAGTGCTTTTCAGTTCTTAAAAGAACAGAGTTCCAAACAGCAATCACAGTGTTAAGGTTATCAAGGTGCTGGACAGACTGGAGTAGCCAAAGAATGTTCAAAAAATAACACCATCAACAATGTATCAAGTGGAAATCTACTGAGCTATCCAGAAATAGGTGTTTATAGCTACATGGCTAACCATGAGACATTATATTAAGTCCATAGAACCAGGAAGATAGCACTGTATCATGAAAAGGCCTTTCCAAGCTATCTACTTAGCACACATTATAGATAGACAAGTCCATTTTTTACTTGAAGCAGCTCGTAGCACCAACACTTTGGCAGGACCAGCAGAGGGGCAGGGTCATTGAACCAAGGCAACTAACAACAGGGGCGAACTCAGTCATCCTCTACTTTCAGAAAGCACCCTGCTACAAAGGGGCTAGAAGGGCTCAAGACATGAAACGCCTTGTCCAAAGTCACACAGTATGTGGCCAGCTAGAAAATGATGTAAGGCCAAAGCCCAGGCCACTGATCTCAGTAAGTTCTTGGCTTTAATATACACATATAATTACACTTGAGTCAATGTATTTTTTCCATAAATCAGTACAATTCATAACATATCGGTATTAGTTTCCCCCTTGGGGGAGAACTTGTAGATATGATTACTTTTGGAGCTCCCTGTATCTTGAATGAAAGTGAAGAAAGATCAATCAGATGGCACTACTCGAGTCATAACTGCAAGAGAAGGTGCTGTCAGAGGAGAAAACTTGGCACATCTTTTGCTGCATGACTTAATATATGCACCAACATTCCTAAATCACTGGTATAAAGTTTTCTTTTTCTTGATAGTTTAACAATTAGTAAAGTACAAAAACAGTTCAAATTTGGAGAAGAAAAATCAGGCCCCCTTCCCTTAAAAGAGAAGTATGGTAATTTTCATCATAACAAGGTAAAGAAGTAAAAACCTTAACTTCTTCAAAGAAAAAAAAAGTTCACTATGATCCATGACTCGTGAACCACTGGAGCATAAAGTTTTTTTTTTTTTTTTTAATGCTGTTTAAAAAGTGTGTTTTCTGTTAACTACTTGGGAGTCAGGGGATTATTTTTGTCTACTCTGTCTTGTCATGGTCCTGAGGCCTCAACTGAACAGATATCTGATGGACTACTTAGGCTAGAAGAAAGACTATGATAGACTTTATTGTACATAAGTAAATAGTTTTAGGGAGGCAGAGCAGAGAAGCAAGCCTGTGTATGCCCAAGTGTGTGCAGGAAAATATATGCTGGGCATTTTATTATTTCATAAACCAACTGCTGTATGTAGCTTGATTATGGCTTACAGAATAAAGCCAGATAAATAAAAGTGACCTCTGCATATCATACATACAGTATACATATATTATATTTTCTCACATAGCTATCTAGTTATAAAGAAATCAGTTATTTGGCTATACATTTCCCTCTCTTGGGTCTAGAACCAAAGGATTCAATTCTGGTTTTTTGCAACCATGCTTTCTACCTAGTTAGGAAGTGAGCGACTGGACATTTATACTCCAGCCTTTATTTTACTTGACCAGGGAAAAGAAATGAGATCTGGGACCTCAAGGCTATTTCTACCACTAGAAGCACGTGAACAAAGGCACAGCAAAGCCAGTCTGTTTCCTGTGAGGCCAAAGAGTATGTCTGAGTACTAAAGAATAAGGCTCCCTGCCAAGCATGGCAGCCTGATGGTATTATGAAATTTACTAAGGTATTCTGTAATAAGCTGGGTTATAAATATTTAAAGAAGCATACTGAAAATTAAGAGTGGAGATAAGATTAGTGTTCTGGAACTATCAGTAAAAAAAATGTGCTTGTAAAACAAAAAGAGAGAGAGAGCACACTGGGTGCCAGTGGCTCATGCCCATAACCCTAATCAAGAGGCTGACTGAGATCTAAAGATCATGGTTCGAGGCCAGTGTAGGCAGGAAAGTCTGTGAGGCCCTTTCTCCAATAAACTACTCAGAAAAAGCTGGAAGTGATGCTGTGGCTCAATTGTTTGAATACTAGTCCTGAGCAAAGCAGCTCAGGGATAGCGCTGAGGTCCAGAGTTCAAGCTCCAGGACTAGGAGAGGGAGAGGAAAAGGGAGGCAGGGAGGGGACGAAGGAGAGAAGGAGGGGAGAGGGAAGGGAGAGAAGGAAGGAGGGTAAGAGAGGGGGAAGGGAGGGAGGGAAGGAGTAGGAGAGAGGAAACATTTCATTAATTGAAGCACTAATGTCAAAATTGCCTTTTTAGTGAATATTTCTGACCTGATTTCCACCCTTGAAAGGTAAATGCTTTCTTTTTCCTCTGATTTGCTGGGAAAGTGAGCAGTGAACACATGGCCAGAGAATATTGAGACTTTCCGGGTCCTTCTTCCCTGTCAATGGCACAATATTCAGAGCTTTTTAGGAGGACTGCTTTTCAGGGTATAACATGTAAGTAAATATCTCCTGGGGATTGAATCTTTTTTAAGAATAAATTTTTAATCCTTCACTAGTATGGACTTTAATAAATTGGGAAAATATTAAGGCTTAATGTATGGTTTGGCCTTTAAATGAACATTTAAAAAGCCAGCCATTATGTGCAAGGTACATTATATAAAAATTGAAACTAGGTACACGGAGGGTAAGGATAGGCGAGGGCGGGAGGAAGTGGGAGAAAACAATGGAAGCAGTGGCACTGATCACGATGCATTGTACCCATTACCTCACTTAGGCAACTGTATAACTACTTGATAATAAAATAAAAAAGAACCCTCTCTTTTGCCGTGACAGGGTCAAGATGGCCTTTGGCCAGAGGATGCTGCCTTCATGATCAGAAGGGCAAATATTCAGATGCTAGAAACTGTGGGCCAAGGAATGCCCTCTGTGCAAGTCCCCCGTCCATGGCTCTGGAGGCCCATCTTCCCCTTGGATGGTCTGTGGACAAGGCAGGGATGAAACTACAGGTTATCTGAAGACAGCTCAGGACTTGGGAGGGAAATCTCTGAACACGTATTAATGGAGAGGAAAGAAACAAGACAGGTGAGGGAAAAGACAGAGGGCAACATGTAGAACTGGGTCATGCCAAGCAGCAGGCTGAACACATTTCTGCTCCCTTCTTGGTTGTGCTCAGAGATCACTGAATGTCTCATTCCAATCACCTGGGTAGAAATTTCAGGTGTCTCCCCTGAATCCACCAGAGACCACCAGCCCCACAGCGTAGGTGCCTGGGTCAGCCTAAGGCTCTCCTTTACTTTCCTAGATTCAGAATCACTGAAGCCCAAGGCTCTTTGTGAAATAATACCATATGAAAGGGTTTCAGTTCATCTTTTAATGTTTAATTACCATGGTTTATCACAGCCTAAGAGGTCTAGCTAGATTTCAAGAAACAAGAATTGACTGTTATACTTGACTATAATGAACACAATATCTTTAGGGTAGGCTTTCTTTACTTGGCGTATAATAAACTGGAGGAAACGGATTATTCTACCTACACACAGCTCATGGAATTAACTAATGGAATTAACTGATATTATAGAGAAGCATGTCTCAACAGGAAAACAGATGTTGACAGGTGTATTCGTAACAATATACACATACACAACACACCCCTCCCCCGTGTACACTGTACAGGTTGGCACAAACTTTATTAAGAACATAATATAATACAAAAGGACTGAAGTAATTCTTGGCCTTTTAATTTAACAATTGCTTAGGCAATTTAGATCTTGACATATCTGAATCGATGATATAATTATATTTTTTAAAAAGGTCCAGGCCAACTTTATACAGTAATTCAATAGAATATCATAGTTACCAAATGGAATACGAGGTGGTTATTCTGTATGAAATCAGTAAAGGTATTTTAAGGACAGAGCAACTTGGCAAATGAAGACTTGAGAGTCTATAATTCCAAGTGAAGAGCATTTTAGTTATTAGCAGTGGTTACCAGACAAGCTGAAGGGACAGCTCCTCGTGGAGCTGCTCATAATTTGCTTTGTTGAGAAGAGGCGAGGAGGGAGCTGGCTCCCTGTGGCACTATAAGATGGTGCAGGTTTTTTTATCCTTGAAAGGGTTTTCGGAGGTTGGTATGCCTATCAGCAGAGGGTCGCTCCTGGCATGTTCCTCACAGTAGGACATGAGGTCTGCTGATGCTTTTGATACCTGGTGTGGGCAGAAATGGAGGCAAACAAAAAGAAATACAAAACTTTATTTACAAAGCAAAAGAGTAGGTTTGGGTGAAGCGCTGAGGTGCCCTGGCACAGATGTAAACAAGCACCCGTGCTGGAGCATTATCATTCTCTATTACTTGGCAAGTAGGAGGGGAACAGTGCCTGACATGTAAGACCCTCCATAGCAAGTGATCATACTGAGCAGTGATGTGACGACCCACGACACCCCACCAGCTAGTTAGCTTGCATTCTTATGTCAAAACAGCTAAGCAGCTGGATGCTGGTGGCTCATGCCTATAATCCTAGTTTCTCAGGTGGATGAGAGCTGAAGATTAACGGTTCAAAGCCAGCCAGGACAGAAAAGTCTATGAAACTTTTATCTCCAATAAGCTACTCAGAAAAAACCAGAAATGGTGCTGTGGCTCAAGTAGTAGATATTATTAGTCTTGAGTACAAAGAGGCCCAAGGATAGTGCCCAGACCCTGAGTTTAAGCTCTAAGACTGGCAAAAAAAAAAAAAAAAAAAAAAAAGTCTTAGCTGGCTGCCAGTGGGTCAAGCTACTCAGGAGGCTAAGATCTGAGGATCACGGTTCAAAGCCAGCCCTGCCATGCAAGTCTGTGAGACTCTTATCTCTAACCACCAGGAAACTGGAAGTGGTGCTGTGGCTTAAAATGGTAGAGCACTAGCTTTGAGCTGAAGAACTCAGTGACAGTGCCCAGGCTGAGTTCAAGCCCCATGATTGACAAAAAATTAAATTAAATTAAAAAATACCTTCTGCACAAGTGCAAAGAAACACACAAACATGGTCAAATGTTAACAACTGGGGATTCTGGTAAAGAAAATATGAACATTGGCTGGTATTGTTCTTCTGTAGGCATGAAACTCAAGGGGGGACAAGGAAGGACTAGAGTTTATGAATCACAGGGAAGCAATATCATAGTTTCTATTCAAGAAAAATAGGCTGGAATGCAGAACAGAGTTTAAGAACTGAATTATGGACTTGGAATCAACCCTAGAGCCAAATTGGTGAGCTTCAAGATTTATGGTTGGGGGTGGGGCCTGGGGAAATTAAAGGCTAAAACCAGCATGGGAAGAAACTACAACTTACTCTGGTATGAGCCAGACACAGGAAACCCTATGCTCACTTGCTGAAATTGGCTGGGTCATGCCAGCAGTGACCAGATCAGATAGCTGAGGCAGGAACATAGGACAGCTGGACGTGTGAGGGAGGGTGTGTGCACTTGTGCTTTCAGACAGGTAACTATCTCCAGGCCCAGAGGAATTTATCAGGGACTGTTTCTGTTTCTAGGATACAGCATTAGTCACAACATTCCACTGCCTAGTTATCTCTTGGGGACTGAAGGGGAAAAGGCCTGAAAGGTAGGTGGTCTACAGAAATGGGCTCCTCTGTGGGAAGTCCCTTCTATCTGGAATTACTAAGCCCGGGGGCAGAAAGTGGATATGCATGCCACTATCCAGTTAGAACACAATGACCCTGTAAGACTTGACCACCTCCTGCAGGGAAGGAAGACCCCAGGAAAGCCTGAGCAGGGTTCCTCCACCCCCTTCCCCCACAACAAAGGGGCTAACTCAGATAGCTGGTTCCTCAGTGGTTTTGAAATGAAAACCTTGATAGGTAGGAAAAGAAAATTACAGTTCTGATACTCTGAGCCTACTCTAGGAAAATCCCCCAAACCCAGTGAAATAAATGGCCTTATCTTCTCCCAGTTGTATCCTGGGTTTGGAAGAACAGGGGAACAGAATGCACAGTTCATCCTGTCCAGCTTCTTACCTTTATTCTTTCAATGGAGGCTTCCAATCTTAATTGCTGCACCGTTCTCCTAGCTTGGGCTATGTTGTTAGTGCTTGCTGTTTTGCTGGACATCTTTGATGGCTGCTCCTCCCTTAAATCTGAAGAGAATTTTTTTTTAAAGGGTAAATAGCACTCATCTTTTAAGTTGCTTAAACCTTCCTACGAATACGTGTTACTTGAGGGAAATGGATGCGTTTTCCAAATCGTTACAGCTTTCCCCCAGCCCCGGGTTTGATTCCCTGGTACCACATACATAGAAAAAGCTGGAAATGGTGCTGCAGCTCAAGTGGTAGAGCTCTAACCTTGAGAAAGCCCAAGGACAGTGCTCAGGCCCTGAGTTCAAGCCCCGGGATTGGCAAAAAAAAAAAAAAAAAGAAAGGATTTTCTGGAAGCAAACCAATACACAAACATTTGCAGTAGTTAAGTTACAAAACTTGGCATTTGTCACAAAAGGGCACATTATATGCCCCTTTACTATTACAACTGCCTCCTTTAATAGAGGGTCTCCTTTTATTTCTTCTGGCCTGTCTCATCCAACTATTAGCCTAAGGCAGTTCCTAGCAACAGAATTTATTGAATGATCCCTTTCTCTACAGAACTTGACAGAGAACACAGTTTTAGGTGCTGTCCAGACACGCAATCATCCCCTCTGGACAGGTGTATAAGTCAGTAAAAGTGAAGAACCTTGCAGCTGAAAGACCTGTGGGAGTTTCACAGGAAACATCCAATAAAACGTGCCAGTGGCCTTAATCCGGAAATAATTACAGAAAGGTTATCATTCCTTCCTTTGACGCTCTTGGTCTCACTCGCCCACACTGTCACTAAGCCTGTCACAAGGTTTTGAGGACTGACTTCCCTCTCTGCCCTGAGTGCTTGGGTTCTAGGCAGCCCTGCTACACTCTCTCCCCAAGCACCTGATGCAAAGCAGTGGAGTTGAACTTCGATCTGTCTGGTTACCTACCCAGTGGCACACTTCAGGAGGAAGGCAGGTTGGAAACAAGCACTTCCTGGTGTCTCTGCCATATATGGTCAAGTTCAAGTTTGGCACGGTAGCAACTAGAGGAAAAGGCAGAGCTGGTGGTGTGGCAGCAGTGTGGCAGCCTTGTGACTCATGGAGCAGGTGGACAGTAGGTGTGCCTCCCTGCTAGTATGCAAGGGCATGCTGGCGCCAGTGGCCAACCCAGGCTGACTCAGCCTTCTGGAGGGCTCACAGTGGCACCCAGGCTTCCACCAGAGCAGACTGCAGAAAAACCAACAGCGCATGGTCTCCACAACCGAGTTCCACTGCATACAGGATTCTCAAGGACTGAGTCTAAGGATCTGGGTAGGACTGCACAGGAAGCTTTGGATCCATGCATAAATAAAACTGTGCCTAGCTGTGTGTAGACTATAGAAGTCAGTCTCACATTTCTTGGGTTTTAGTTGTGTCCCTGCTGGGTGAAATCAGGCAGGCTGCCTCACTGCTCTGTGCTCAATTTTTCTTATTTGTAATATAAAGATGCCATTGCATCACTTTTTTTTTTTTTTTAGTAGGAAGAGTCAATTCACTGATGCACACCTGAGGCTGAGCGTAGTACTAAGATACTCCACCAAGTACACAGGCTTTTTTATCCTTAGGGGTCACTCACACCGAGGCCATTCTGTCACACTCGAGTCTCTGAGCAAGAATGAAAGAACTGGTACCAGCCAACACCGGATTTCTGAGGAGTAAGGAAGACTCTGTAGTACAGGAAACTGGGAGGAGGATATGGAGCAGGGCAGGGTAGCTTGGCCTTGTCCTAGGCCTTAGGTGACCTGGTTTCAACCCACTGCCAGACTCTGGGCTCTTCCTCAGATTCCTGCCGTATGGTACCATCCAAGAGCAAGACTAGGGTTTCCTTCGTGGGGTTGTGGCCCACATCCAGTGCCACATGTATAGCAAGTTGGTTATCAAGCCATGCCCTTTAGCCTGTTACACTGAACTTCCCTTCTAGCTGTGGCCAGTCCCAGGCCTCTAGCCCCAAGAACATGAACCTGGTAACTTCTTTAAGTGGCCTGTGGCTGCACTCAAGATTTTCTGAATGTTCCCTTTGCTAAGCACCTTCTAGAGCACAGTTTCCAGGCACAGCAAAGTTTTCCTATAACAGCTGAACAGGTCACATACATCAGAACTAGAGCAGCCATTGCTTCTGCCTTCATGGCCCCAAGCAATTAGGAGCTAGGTATGTAACATCAGGGTAGGTCCCTCTCAAGTAGTGAAAAACACTGGCAGCTAGTACATGGAAACTTTTGCTCCATCCCTACTGTGTCATAAGAGATATTTCAAACTGCTAGCTAGCTAGCTAGTAAGAAGAAACAAATCTATGCTTCTGGAAGGTTTTCATTTTGCATTCATTACAAGGGACTGTCTTCTTGCTACTTGAAAACTGTTCTTTTCCATCTTCTCAGACTCTATAAAGCCCAGGCTATCTCTTTTCTTTTCTTTCCTTTTTTTTTTTTTGGCCAGTCTTAGGGCTTGAACTCAGGGCCTGTGCACTATCCCTAGGCTTACTCAAGGTCTAGTGCTCTACCATTTGAGCCACAGTACCACGTTTGGCTTTTTCTATGTAAATGGTATCAAGCAATCGAACCAGGGTCTTTGTGCATGCTAGGCAAGCACTCTACCACTAGGTCCCACCTCCCTTCCTTCTTTATAGAGTCTTGATAATTGCCCAGACAGATTCTAAACTTCTAGGCTCAAGTGATCCCACTCAGCTTCCTGAGTAGCAAGAGATTACAAATATAAATATCATGTCTGGCCTATGAACATATAAATGTATGCATGTACATATATATACACACACACACACACACACACACATTTTTTTTTTTTGCCAGTCCTGGGGCTTGAACTTAGGGCTCCAAAGCTGACCTTGAGCTTCTTTACCTTACCACTTAAGCCATAGTGCCACTTCTGGCTTTTTCTGAGTAGTTTATTGGAGATTAGAGTCTCATAGACTTTCGTGCCTGGGCTGGCTTCAAACTGTGATCCTTAGATCTCAGCCTTCTGAGGATTGAAAGTGTGAATCACTGGTGCACAGCTTGAACACTTTTAAAATTGAGTCCTTCTGGCACTATGCACTGAGAACAGCTGGCTGGAGTAGATACAGTGGCTAGCCTCACAGAGACAGAAGTAAACAAAGCCTTAAGACCTTTTCCTCTTCAGTTTCAAGGAAGCCCAGCCTTCTTACTGCTTTGCCTCCTCTCCCTCCCCTCTTCCCCAATTCAAATACAGTTTCTTTGCTGGAAACCCCTTCCCTCTGTAGGTACATGAAGAACCCCAGTTAGAAAACGAGTTCAAGTTTTGAAGATGGGAGAGGTTTGAGACTTCACAGACACAACCATCAACATCTTAGGTACAATCAGCAGTCTACTGAACACTGTGTAGCAATAGCTTTAGGACAACAACTACATGGGATATTTGTGGGCATTTCTAGAAAATGTACACTAAGCCACTGGAAAGCAATATAATCTTTGATTATAACTTGGTTCCTATGGGGAAATCAGATTGAAATTCAAGTTGAGGAACCTTTTGGAGGGTGGGTCTCCAAATTCCCCTGCTGAGCTGTTGAGTATCTAGGCAAGGGCTGCTGTAGGAGGAGGGTGTTCTCAGTGTTGGGGCTAGCTAAGGAATCTCTTCTTTTGAGCAGCTGCTCTGCACAGCCTCAACAGCTGGCTTGGGCAGAACAAGACCATCTCTTCTCCTTGGGAGGTCTTGCTCTGGTCTTCCCTCAGTGGTGGGGATGTCTGCCTGGCTGTTTGTACTTATACAGAACAGCCTCTAAGGCAAACACACCTGGCATTTTTATGGAACGTAAGACCTTATGGTGTTTTCCTGGAAGCCTTACTACAATTCTGCATGGATGCTATCCATTCCATCCTTGTTTCACACGGGCCTCATGGTACTCCAGTGTGTGGTGCACCTTGAACAGTTTGAAGGCTCCTCCTCTTCCACCTTCTTTTTCTCCAGAAGCCTCTCTTTTTGTTGTTTCAAGAAAAGGGTGTGATTCCACTCAAGGTGATTCACACCCACTCAGGGCATCACTGGACATTTCACAATGTGGTTCTTAATCAGGAGTGACTTTGATACTTTGTCATCTGTGGTTGGAGGGGAGGGTGTCACTGGTTGCCCTAAGTCTATGGAACTAAAGGTTCTTGTCTGCTTATGTGTCTTATCTTCTTTCTTCTACATGAGCCAGCAGAGAACATGCTCTGTAGCTCCCAGCAAGGACCTTAGTGCTCGCCTGCTTAGCAAGGTCAAGGCCAGTGTGAGCTTGAGCTGACAGCCATCTGGCCACCTGCTGAAACCTGCTAGCACTTCTGTAAGCTTGCTTTCAGTTTTACACATGGGTAACACATTTGAATACACATGCAGCCTTGAGCTAGTCATATCATTTGCATTGGTTTTAACTCTGTGGTTCAGCTGAATTCTCAGGTTCCAAGAACAACTCCCCCCTCCCCCAAGATGTGTCATTAGGGAAATATAAGCATTTTAATCTTAATAGAGAAGGCTGAGAGCTGGAGAAGAGGGAGTGGCTGGGAAGTGTCACCAAGCACACTTTAGGAGGAAGGCACCAGGAAGTCTCAGGGTCTCAATGACAAGCCATCATGGCCTGGCTAATAAATGAATCACTGGAGAGAAGCCAACTTTCAAAAGCACCCCTCTTGTGGTTGTAATAAAAGTCCAAGTTAAAAAGAAAGCCACAGGCTTCCTTCCACTTACCCTGCAGTCCTGCCTTCAACTTCCAGTGTCTGACTATTTCTCTGTACACCCCTTTTCTGGCAAATGGGGACAAGACCTGCCTCACAGGGTTGCTGGAAGGACTGACAGGTGCTGCCCTCAATGAACCATGAACATGAATGTGTAATGAACACTAGACCTCTAGGCTCAGGTTCTTGGCCCATGTTTCTCTTGGAGACCAGAGAAAAGAGATGGCTGCTGAAAAGTTTCTGGGCTTTGTGAATGGAAGCATCAACTTTCTAATGAGGGGATGCAGGGCGTGTAGAGCATGCTTTCCAAAAAGCTGTTCATTTGGGTATAGTGTCACACACTGGTAAGTCTCAGCCCTCAAGAAACCGAGGCAGGAAGATCTTAAGTTGAGGCCAGCCTAGGCTACATAGCAAGACCCAGTCTATGTAAAACAAACAAACCAAAAAAACCCAATGATCATGTTTTATTTTCTCATGAGCACTTATATTAGAATCTATAGGCTCAAATCAGATGGTAGGGTATTTAGATATTCCTCCCCCTCCTTAGTAGTTAATGCTATATTGTGTATACATCTTTAAAAAAATTTTTTTTGGTGGGTCATGGGGCTTGAACTCTGGGCCTGGACACTCTCCCTGAGTTCTTCAGCTCAAGGCTACTGCCCTACCCCTTGAGCCACAGCACCACTTGCCATTTTCTAGTGATTAATTGGAGATAAGACTCTCACGATCTTTAGTGGCCGGGGTGGCTTTCAACCATGTTTCTCAGATTTCAGCCTCCCGAATAGTTAGGATCATAGGCATGAGCCACCGCATCTGGCACATTTTAACTTTATAATGTCTAATGACACTGGAAAAAGTTTTCCCTGTTAAGGCAGATTTCTGGAAAAACCAGGTTGTAGAGGGGTGACGGCTGCCCCTTTCAATTTGCTAGCAAACCCGTGGGGATTTCAGTTTGAACTCCTGAGGCAGTCTTCACCTCAGGCTCTGGGCATCTGATGGTAGGGAGACATACAGAGACGAGCAGGGGGCTCACTCCTGATACTTCCCACTTTGAAAGCCCTGGGTGAGAGTTACAAACTACTGAAGCCTCAATTTTCTCATGGGAAAAATGGGGATAATAGCACTTGTCTATTATCAAAGGACCGGTAATAGTATCAGATAAGCATCTTTTGGGGTTTGTAGCTCAGTGGTACCATACTTGCCTGCAATATGTGAAGCCTTTGGTTTAATCACCAGCATAAGAACAGCAGCAATCAACCAGAGCAACTAGCTAGCCAATAAAGATGTGTGAATGCCATATATATATATATATGTGTGTATATATATATATATATATTCCACTCCCCCCAGCATCTTATCATGTACCATGTAGTATGCACCAAGCACTTTGTAATTCCTAACAGATTGGTGCTAGGTTCCTGGCAGACCTTACCAAGTTGCAGGGCTGGAAAGTGAAAAGTGACACCTCCTGGTGTTGTGGGAGGAACTAAGTTCTCTCCCAAATTCATACATTGAAATTCGAACCCCTAACATCTCCACTGTCACTGAGTGATAAGTACGGTAATTATAGAGGTATTATGCCAAGATGAAATTATCAAGGGCAGCCTTGATCCAATATCATTAGCATCCTTATAAAAAAGGGAAATTTGGCCTGGTGTAGCCCAGGCTTGTTATTCCTCACTACTTAAGAGATTGAGAGCAGAAAGATCAGTTGGAGGCCAGCGTAAGCAGAAAAGTTCACAAAAATGTTTAAAAAAAAAATTCTATCAAAGCCAGGCACCAGTGCTCACACCTCTAATAGTAGCTACTCAGAAGGCTGAGATCTGAGGACTGCAGTTCAAAGCTAGTCTGGGCACTAAAGTCAGTGAGACTCATCTCCAATTAACCACTAGAAAACTGGAAGTGGCACTGTAGCTCAACATGGTACAGCACTAGCCTTGAGCTGAAGAGTTCAGGGACAGCACCCAGGCCCAGAGTTAAAGCCCCATGACTGACAAAAAAAAAAAAGCGGGGGTGGGGGCAGGAATGCGGCCTAGTGGTCAAGTGCTTGCCTAGCATGCACAAAGCCCTGGGTTCTATTCCTTGGTACCACATATACAGAAAAAGCCAGGAAGAGGTGCTGTGGCTCAAGGGTAGAGTGCTAGCTTTGAGGAAAAAAGCCCAAGAACAGGGCCTAGACAGTCCCTAGGACTGGTAAAAAAAAATTCTGTCAAAACAAACAGAGCTAAGTGTGGTTGAAGTAGTAGCGTTCCAGCAAGTGTGAGGTCCTGAGTTCAAACTCCAGTACTGCAAAAATCGATAGAGAGAGGGATTTGGAAACAGAGAGAAGACCGTAAGTAAGTAGCCATCGACAGAAGAAACAAATTGCCAAATTCTACTCCCAGAGGCTCAGTTGTTAGCAAATTCAGAGTGGACTTGTTCCTAAGGCCTCTGTTCTGTGGTAGACATTATAGTATTGCCAGCAAATGATGATACCTAGGTTCTCTTGCTGCTTGGGGTGTGATGATGTTAGTTCCATTAGTCAATGTATTTGAAAGAGATCTGGCTGGTGGAAATAAGAAGGATTTTAGATAAGCAGGTTGTAAAAAAGTTGCTGTTGGTGTCTGTGCCTGGCGGGAGGGGTCGTATCTCCATGTTCAGTCACAGCAACCATGTATGATGTATGTACTGACAGCCTCCTGATTCTGCATGCCCCACTGGGCCAGAGCCCAGGTCTATGGTGACTGGAGTCCACCATAGGGAGCTATTGAAGGCTGCCTCAATGATCAGGTGACAATGGCATTCTCTCACTATTAAGTTAAGGACCTTCTGCTAACGCTACCAAGTATACTTTGTTTACTGTTACTGAACAACTCACACCAGTTAACCTGCAAAAAACTTACAAGTGCCAATTACGATGTCTAGTACTGCAGGTCATCATTGGTATACACCTCAATACCTAAGTTGTGTGAAGAAGGATAACTAGGGCAAAAAATGTCCTTTACCTCCCAAAGTCACAGGCGGTGAGGTGGAACCTGCCCACTACATGCCATGCCCTGCCCTGCCCTGCCCCTGCCCTGTTCTGAGAGGAAAGGGGCAAAAAGACTGATTTGTTGGAAGAAAATGAGGCAGGGGTGGGGGGTATGAATAAAAGAGGAAGAAGTGTGGTCATGAGTTTGGCTCAGTGGTAGAGTGCTTGCCTAGCATGCACAAAGACCTGGGTTTGATTCCTTGGTACCACATACATAGAAAAAAGCTGGAAGTGGTGCTGAGGCTCAAGCAGTAGAGCTCTAGCCTTGAGAAAGTCCAAGGACAGTGCTCAGGCCCTGAGCTCAAGCCCAGGACTGGCAAGAGAGAGAGAAAGAGAGAGAGAGAGAGGGGGGAGAGGGAGGGAGGAAGAGGGGGTGGGGGGATGAGGTGTGGGAGGGAGAGGTAGAGAGGGCTGCATAGAGAGGTGAAAAATATGGGAATGGGAAGAGCTCTGTTAATGAAGTTGAGAGATTCAGGATCACAAAAAGACCAAGAGCAGCTCTTTCTAGCAGTGCTCACCCCGTAAAGGTAGCACGCTAATCTTAGATTTGGGTATGCTTTGAGGTCTTTGTCTTGTATCTTTTACTAGTTGGCTTGACCTGCCTTCTAGTGTAATGTCACCGAATAATGCTAAGGACAAGTTTAACTGGTTAAAACTGACAACTGCCACCATTGCTGAGTACTCAGTCTGTGTCAGGAGAGATGCCACGACCCAATGCATTTCATTCTCTTCACCATTTTAGGAGATACACTTTTCATTATTTGTCTTGCAGATGAAGCACAGACAGGGGTGGCAATTCTTGCCTAAGAGTATGCTGGCTTCACATGGTAGAGCCAGAGCTCAGGGCTACGTGACTCCCAAGACGCTGTCCTTCTTCACCACGCTGCTGTCTGCCTCTGACCAGCAAGAGCACAGGAAGGTGTTGGGAAAAAGGAAGGGCAGGTGTCAGCCAGCAGCGCTGCACAAAAAGACAACCCTGGGCTCCACTCAGGGAGTGCTGCTCATGTGCCCACGCCATCGCTGGATGTGTGGAACTAACTAGCTTTGCAGTAAGCCAGAAGATAAGAATAGGGTGTTCTTAGTTAAAAGAACAACTGTCCCGGAGTCTAGGTAAAACTACTTCGAAAGACACAAGACGATCCCATCTTCCTCTGTGACCTGGAGAAGCTGGCAGGAAGCCACAAAAATGAGCCAAACCTGGTAATAAATCTAGAAGGAGAGGTAGTTGCCAAGCCTGGGCAGCCAGTTCCTAACTTCACTGTGTGTCTGTCCAGAACACCTGGGGCAGATGCTTAAAAAAAAAAAAAAAAAGACGAACACCTGGGGCAGATGCTTAAAAAAAAAAAAAAAAAGACCTGACTTAAGTCTGTCTAGGGCAGGACTCAGAAAGCTGTATTTAAAAACTTCTTATGGAGATTCTCATACAGGTTCTCCCGAGAAACACCAGTGATGAACACACTACCTCTTTGTCCCGAATCAAAGCAGTCACTTTAGGAAAAGATTACTTCAATATCGGCTTAACTGTTGAAAGATCTGAGCAAACCCTGAAAATAATGATCATAGCCTCCAAGATCAAGCCTCTTCAATTTGAAATCACTCTTGACGTGTGGCATACTTGACATACTTAACCACGTAGTCTAAATCTGCCCGGTGCTGATGGCTTACACCTGTAATCCTAGAATACAGTACACCTGTACTCAAGAGGCTGCGATCTGAAGATTGCAGTTCAAAGTCAGCTGGGGCAGGGAAGTTCATGAGACTCATCTCCAATTAACTAGCAGAAAACCAGTAATGGTACTGTGGTTCAAAATGGTAGAGATTAGCCTTGAATGAAAAAGCTCAAAGCCAGTGTCCAGCCCTTGAGTTTAAGCCCCACAACTAATCAAAAAAAAAAAAAAATGGTAAGCCGGGTACAGTGGCTCACACCTGTAATCCTAACTACTCAGGAAGCTGAGATCTGAGGATCACAGTTCAAAGCTAGCCTGGGCACTTAAGTCCATGAGACTCTTCTTTCCAATTAACCACCAGTGGCACTGTGACTCAGGGGTAGGGCAATAGCCTTGAGCTAAAGAGCTCAGGGACAACACCCAGACCTAGAGTTCAAGTCCCAAGACCAACTGAAAAAACAAAAAAAGAGTGTAAATCAATTTCCTTAACAGTCACTCCCTTCTGAAAAGTGCCCAGATGCTATACAATCCTGATCTTGGTCCGTGCAGTGGTAGTTCTTTGGTATAGTTTTTGCTCCTCTTTTGGGGCAGGTATTTTCGGGTTCAATGCTGGGGTTCTGTTGCAGCACAACACAGGCTTTATCAGTCAAGATACGTTATTTCCCCGAGCCTCAGTTCTCTCTGATATAAATTGGGAAGGGGTAATAATAATGTCTACCTCAAGAAGATGCTTCCAGAATGAATACAGAAGGAACATGCAACTTACTCAGCACTTGCCTGTCACAACAATGGTCCTCAGAGAGATGATGCCCTATCTACCCTATGACTTCAGCTATGTCCAATGTATTTCACAGGAAGCCTTGACCTTTGACCTCCATCCCTATGTCCATGTCTATTTAAATTTACACTTGAATGGTCTACAGTCACAGGTAAAACCCAGTGAAACACTTGTCTATTTCTCATGTTTGTTCTTTCTCCATGAGTGACACTCTTCAGTGACTACAAGGCAGCCTTTAAAAAAATGAAAAAACACTATGGTAACACTCGACAACTTGTGGGCAGGAATGGGAGGATAAACTAGGATGACTGAAGGAGTGATATTGTGTTTATTACCTGATGTATGAAAATAGTAACCATTCTGTATACCCCCTTTATAATAATAAAATTGTTTTCATTAAATAGTGTACAAAGAGGTTTCAATTTAAATGTCAGTTTCTATATACAGTGTGTGTTGTTCAGAGTCATTCCTCTATCACTCCCCATTCCACCTATCCTATTCTGACCTGTCTCAAGTTTCTTAGTTCCATTTTTTGAAGATACATTGAATATTATGGCTGTATTCATCTACTATTCCTCTTTTCATGTGTCTGTTCTCTTCCTTTTATTTTTTTTATTATTTTTTTCTTTCTTTTTTTAAAATTTTATTGTCGGGATAATGTATAGAGGGGTTACAGTTACATTTGTAACTGTAGGTACATTACTTCTCGCACACTGATACCCCTTTCTCATGTTTTTGTCTCCGTTTCCCTCCCCTAACCCCCTTCTAATCATTTTGATTTCCCCCTTCCCTATTTCAAATAAACAAACAAACGTGTGTGTGTGTGTGTGTGTGTGTGTGTGTGTGTGTGTGTGTGTAATATGTTCTCTTTCTTTTAGAAAGTTCCCAGCCCCCTTAGCGAAGACATATTTTGGCTTCCTAGTATACATGTTGCTGAACTGCCATGTAATTGTTCAAAGGAGTTACACCACAGAATCTCACTCCTTCCTATATCATTCCTCTACTCAGTTTTGATCATGTATATATGAGTATAAGCTTATGTGTTTTCAAATTTTTTAAAAATATTTTAAGTCCAATGACCACCTATGACAGAAATTTTGTGCCTTTGTTTCTGAGTCTTTTGCCTCAATTTCCTTCTAATTACTTAGGCCAAGAGTATCTACTAGGAATGAGAGCAACATAATATAATTTTAATGCGCTTAGTGGTCCCTGAAAATAAAAACAGAAAAGAGGAACATTAATTTAATATACTTTATTTAGCTCAAGATGGACACAACTGAGAAGCAATCTCTATTTAAAAAATTACTGCTGGGTGCTGGTAGCTCATAGCTCATACCTGTAACTCTAACTACTGAGTAGGCTGACCTGAGGATCATGGTTCAAAGACAGCCTGAGCAGGAAAGTCCATGAGACTTATCTACAATTAACCACAGAAAACTGGAAATGACTCCATGGCTCAAAGTGGTACAGCGCTAGCTAGCCTTGAGTAAAAGCCCAGGGAGAGTATACAGTCCTGGAGTTCAAGCCCCATGACTGATCCTTCTCCCCCCCCAAAAAAAAAAAATGCTGAGATAGTTGTTAGGAATTGGTGACTCACGCCTATGATCCTAGCTACTCAGGCAGGAGTTGATATCTGTGGAACAAGGTTCAAAGCCAGCTTGGGCAGAAAAATCTCAAGACTTTTACAACCAGTTAATTCCAGGAATTTTAGCAAAAAGTCAGAAATGGACACATGGCTCAAGTGGTAGAGCATGGGTCATGAAAGGAAAATGCTGAAAGAGTGCATGGGCCTCAGTTCAAGCCTCAGCACTGGGGAAAAATTTAAAAACAACCTCAAACTGCTGAGATTATGGTTTTCAGCACTAAATATTTGAATGAAGATTATACATTGTATTATATTTTACCCTGACAACATATCTCCATGGGGATTCACTGTTTGAGTACCCTATGGACGTGACAGCAGCCCACTCCACTAGACAGTATCATCTTGGCTTATCATACTTTTTGTTCCTACTATCTTGAACTAATGTGCCCCATGATCTTAAAACAGTAGCCATGTCTAATTTTCCTCCAATCTAGTCTATGCAGACACAGTCCCAATTTCGGTTTACTCTTGTGGAAGTCAGCTCCTACGGGATTGCCCAAGAAATATCAAAGGGCTCGTCTTTGTACTCAGGGCTCTCTCTACTGTTCTCTCACTATCACAAAACTTGGATGGCAATAGCTTCTTTCTACATAGAGCTTGTTAAATGCTGGACACCAGGGTTTATGCCAGCCAGTGCTTTGTTCTCAAGCTACACTCCCTTGCCCATTTTACACATGAAGAAACTGAGGCCCAGGGAAGGCAAGTATGTGTGTACTATCAAACAGCAAATAAGCTGCTTGGCTGGAATTTGAGCCTACAGAGTCTGACTTCAGACACTGGGCATAGAGCCTCTACCGCTGCAGTATCACTCTCATGTCACACCAGCCTGGGGGCTGTGTTTTCAAGTCCTAAGCCCCCACTCAAGTTTACTGTCTGATTCCTGCTATTTGCTTATGGCTCAGAGGTTCAATGACTCCTGAAGGCTAGCACATGCTCTAAAAAGGGCAAGCAGGGGAGATGCACATAAACTGCCCAAAATGATGTGAAATAATGTAATTATTTGGTGGGTGTTTGTTTGTGTGTGTGTGCATGTTCTTTCTTTTTTTGTGTGTGTGTGTGTCACTATTGGAGGCCTGGGCACCATCCCTTAGCTTTTTTTAAGGATGGCACTCTACCATTTGAGCTAGTTCTGGCTTTTTGCTGGTTACATGGAGATGAGTATAAGAGACTTCCCTGTCTGGGCTAGCTTCTAACCATGATCCTCAGATCTCAGCCTCCATAAATGTGAGCCACCAGTACTCAGCTCAGGGTGCTTTCTTGAAGAGAGTATAATAGTTATTATCAATTTCCTAAAATGGTCTGTAAATCCTTTATGTTAGCAATTAATTGTATGCTACTCAATACTTATTGTTATACAACTGACTTCATGTAAATATTATCTTTCAGCTAAACAGTTTGGTAATATGGCAAATATATTTATTCATTACTATACACCAGAGACTGTATCAAGCACTCCCTATAGTATTAGTTCATTTACAGTTCTCTGCAATCTTAAGAGACTGGATCAATGTACTGAGACCAAAGCTCACAAGGTCATATAATTTGCCAAGATCACAAAGCCATTAAGAGGTGTTCCATGCTACCTTCTCTCACATGGACTAAGGCAGACAGAGAACCAGGCCTTAATCAACTCCTTGGTGAGGTTAAGCCATACACTGCAGCAACCACACACCAGCCAGCATGAACCTATCACCTCGGGGTGTTTATATGCTCACTGTTTGTTTTTGTAGGAACAGGATGTACCTTGCTTCTCCTTCCCACAGGTATCCTGCAAAGTACTGCCTATTCTGAGCCAACAGATACCTACTTACTTGGGTCCCTGCACAGCTCTGAGATACCAGGGTGGAGCTCCGGGGGCTCCTATGCATTCAATTTGGGCCAACTGCCTTGAGTAGGTCAACTTTCACCTCCACCATGGTATGGTTATTACTGTGTTGCCTAGGTCCCAGGGCAGTGTTACCATACACCTGCACACTGTACCCAAAACAGATTTTTAGCTGTTGGAGGTGGATACGTGGGAAGGTACCTTCTGCTAGGGACCCACAGCTGTTCCTTTCCGGCTATACTGGGCCAGGATCCGCCTATGCATAGAAACATCTGTTTACAGTCAATACTAGCCATGGTGCTAATAAACCAGTTTGACTCTCCACCTAGTGTAGCAAGATTGGCAGAGAAAAGATTTGTGTATATCTGCATAAGAATATATGGCTAAGGATAGGTGGATGCCTCCTATGTTTACTCAGAAACAAAGGAGTAAGTGAGTGGAAGAACTTGACAACTACAACTGAAAAAAAAAGGGCAGTACTTATTCTGTGCTAGGTACTATGTTAATGGTGCTATGTAAAATTATTTTACTTATTCTTTACAACATCCATGCAGACAAGATTTTTATTATTTATCAGCTTTTTTGTTAGAAAAGAATATGAGTATACAGTAAACATTTAAAGTAGTATGAAATGATCTACAACAGAATCTAGTTTTTGCTTATTTTCCATGGTGCTTTCGGAAGCAACATAGACACACTTGTGCCTATGTAGCTTAACAATACAAATGGGTGCATGTTATATCCATTATTGTGTGCTGTGTTTACTTTCACTAACATATTATAGAGATCTTGTTAAGTTCAGTATTTTTTTTTCTTTTTTTTTTGCTAGTTCTGGGCCTGAGCACTGTCCTTGGGCTTTCTCAAGGCTAGAGCTCTACCACTTGATGCCTCAGCACCACTTCCGGCTTTTTTTCTATGTATGTGGTACCAAGGAATCAAACTTGGGTCTTTGTGCATGCTAGGCAAGCACTCTACCACTACGCCAAACTCTCGGCCCTAAGTTCAGTATTTTTAACCCATTTTTCTAAACAGGGAGCTGCAGTTCTCAGTGATACTTTTAGTAAGTGCCAGAGCTACATGAAGCCTGGTGCTCCTAACCCTGCTTCTCACTGCATCTCCCCAGAAACCCTCTGAGGCCAGAGACAAAGCAAGGACAAAGTGAAGACTGTCCTAAAGCTGAGTATCAGTGCTTCAGGCCTATAGTCCTAGTTATTCAGGAGGCGGAAACCTGAGGGTTTGTGGTTCAAAGCCAGCCCAGACAGGAAAATCTGTGAGACACTTTATCTCCAATTAACCACCAGAAAACTGGGAAGTGGTACTGTGGCTCACAGTGGTTGAATGCTAACCTTAAGCTGAAGAGCTCAGGGAGAATGCCCAGGCCCAGAGGGCAAGCCCCATGACAAAAAACAAAACAAAACTCAGGGCCAACACCCAGACTCAGTTTTCAAGCCCCATGACCACCAGCAACAACAAAAATTGTCCTAAAAGGACTCCATGCTTCAGGGGAAAAATGCTAATGAAAGCAAGAGACTTCCAATCATAAGGTCATACCTAGGATGGGACTTCACTGTGCCAAAGGAGCTAATAAGCCATGTGTGAAGGGAAGGAGTCATGGAGTGGAGCAATTCCAGCTACCAGGTCCCCTAGTGCAGTGGCTTACAGAGTGGATGAAGCAGCAGCAGCCACTGCCGCCACTGTGACATCACCTGGGGATGGATCTCTCAAGAGAGATGTGCACTCTCAGACCAGAAAATACAGCATGGTAGCCTGGTAGGTTCTGGCAATCTGGGTTCTACGTGCCTTTCCACCCACCATTCCTAAAGCATAGTAGGAACTATTGAACCAGAAGTAGGTCATTTCTGAATTAGAGCTGTTAAATAGGATCTGCCTGATACATTCACTCTATTTAAGATACACTGGGATCTATTTCCTGACATTTCGCTATGAAGAGGAATGGAAAGATGACTTGAACCCTGAAGAAGTTGTAAGGCCATGAGATCAATCTGATTAGGGAAGTCTTGTGGCAAAGAGGCTTGTGGCTACTCTGACACCTAAACTCAGGAAGTTTGTACCTCTCTATCTGTGACAAACCTGGAGTTTTTCCCATCTGCCTTCCTGAGAGGCTGGTCTCTGACCTTCTACTGACTCACTGGGTTGAGCAAGGTTAGATTTTATCTGCCTGAAGACCCGTGACCCTTTAAGTTGTCCACAGTACAGCTAGGGTACTACCAGAGTCAATGGGCTAATAGAGCAAAAGAGAGATTTTAGGATTCTTGTGTGGAGTCTATCTCTGATCCATGCTAAGCAGAGAACCTGCATTCTAATATTGCTAAGAAAATTGGAACTTGCCCATCTAAACAAACAAGGCTCACATATCCAAATGGGAGAGTTGAAAGTGGAGCAACAAGCTGAGGCTGCTGCTCTAATTTTCCCTGCACTGACTCTTGGGAAGAATGGTAAATGTCTAGAAGCAGGCAATATGGACAGGTTTCTGGGGTCAAATAGGGTACAAATTAGGGCTCTACCACTTAGAATAGCATGATGTTAAGTCACTTACTTGGACTCCTAGAACCTCTGCATGTAAGATAAGATAAGAGTACCTAATGCATAGGGCTGTAACGATGAAATGATATAGAAAAGAGGGCAAGGTAGAAGCTACCTAGGACTGCCTACTACTTTCACATCACCAATAGGAGTTAGACCATGAGAGTTCACACAGATTAATAAATGAAACATAAAAAAAGCTGGATGTAAGAAATAAGAAACTGCAAGAGTGGACAGAACTTTGTTCTTGGAGCTAAACTGGGAGTAGCAGGCAAGAGGTGGTGGCAGACTTTGAGGGCAAGCATGAAGGATTCACCTGCTGGCCTTCGCTAACTAGGCTGTCCTCAGAGTAGCTGAGAAGGGGCAAGAGCCACCTGACAGGGAAACACCACCACAAAAGCTAGGGGAGGAAAAGACAGGAAGAAGGAACAGTTCATGTATAAATGTTTAGTTAAATACATCCAGGGACCCTATTATGTACCTTCTAAAATGTAGCTCTTGTTGGGTGATGAGAATCGAGGGGTGTTTTAAATATTGCTTTAGCTTTCTGATAATAGGTAAAGTTATATAGCACTTATACTTGCCAAGCATTGTCCTAAGGGCTTGACAGAAAACCTTAATCCTGAAAACAATGCTATGAAGTTGCTATAGACTGTTCTTCCTGGTTTAGAATTGAAGGCATCAGGGGAGGCAGATGCTTGGAAAGGGCCAAGGTCAGAGAAAAGATAAAGGAGGAGTTTGTACCCACCCTGAAGTCTGGCTGCAGATTCTGTGCTTTCGGCTACATGTGGCTTAAAAAAAATCCCCATACTCAAGCACCCCGTAATTGTCAGTCACCAAAAAAGGACGGTAGTCACTTTATGGGCTAAAAGGAATATAGGCAAGACTACCATATTGGACATAGTGATGGGAGATCTTGGGGGAGTAGTTTCTAGTGGGGAGGGATAGAGGCAATGGCACAGAGTGATATTTGGTCAAAGTTGACAATTATTTTAGATCTTTTGGAGCAGGGTTTATGTTTGCAAGATAGCTGGCATGAGAGCATTTCTGCAAGCAGAAGTGATGGGCAATGGAAGAAGGCTCACCAGCAGAGGAGCTCAGATCTGGGCTTGAAACTAGGGAGGGGGGGGTGGAGAAGAACCTGGAAGATACAGAGGTAGAAAAGCAGTAGAGGAGGAAATGGAGAAGCTTGAGCTATTCCTATTCTAGGAATATTAGAGCTTCTGATGCACACAACTAAGTAAACCTCTCACAGTATGTAAAAAAAAAGCTGCCAAGTACAAACAAGCATGAATTGTCCAAGAGGATTTATATAAAGATCAAGAACAGGAAGGGGAGAGGAAGACCAGAATGACAAGAGCAGAGAGTAGGTGGAGTTTAGATTGGCCATGAGTTAGTTGCTAATTGTTGATGCCAAGTATCTTCAACAGTCAGCTTGCACAGGGTCCATTCTACCTCTGCCTATATTTAAGATTTCAAAAATAAAAGTTTAGAAGTAAAAATTCTATGATCTTGGATAGTCACACACTATCATGTGATAATTACTACTAGGACCAGGAATGATGTTTCACTGAAGAATGGGAGATATGTAGATTAACAATTACCCTATTTCCTTCCTGGTAGGTTCAATGTTCATAGTACAAAGAACTATCTTTTTGTTCAGCCATGATGTGGGTCCTCTCCCCACTTCACATCACATGCAGATCTGGATGCTCAAGTTTAACTTGTCCAGAAACACGGATAAAAATAAATGGCCCACTGGGCGATGGTGGCTCACACCTGTAATCCTAGCTACTGGGGAGGCTGAGATCTGAGGATGGCATATCAAAGCCAACCTGTCAGGAAAGGTCCATGATTAACTGGAGATAAAAGATCTCCAATGAATCCTCCAAAAACCTGAAAGTGGAGTTGTGGCTCAAGTGGTAGAGCACTAGCCTTGAAGCTCAGGGATAGAATCCAGGCCCTGAATTCAAGCCCCAGGACTAAAGTGTGCGCGCGCGCGCGCGCACACACACACACACACACACACACACACACACACACACACACACACACACACACACACACACACACAATGGCTCAATGGGATCTAGAAACCCTTAACTTGTTCATGGTCCAAACTGCAGAATAAGAGACTGATTTTTTTCTTCCTTCCTTTACCTTACCTTCTCTCATGAGCCTACGGAAAGCATATATCACCAGCCCAGCATGTCCAGACTTGAGAACAAGCTCAATCTGTGGAGCTCAAACCTGGAGTGAGCAGCAGGATAAACATTTTGTGCTGGTCTTCAAGATAAAGAACTGTTTTGAACTTCTTAATATCTAAATATTTACATATGTGCAATGGGATAAAGATAATCCCAATGTATTTGTAGTTCTAATTCAATTTGGTTAAATTGATTGTAAGTTTCCATCTAAAAGTGAACTTGTTGATTAGCTTTTTCTTTTTTATAAAATGTTGAGGAAATCATGCATACAGGAAATAAAGGCAAACACCAAAGGTACAAACCTCACCATGGCACTAAAAAAAGTATTTCCTGCTTTGGTTCACTGACTTATTAGAAATACTGGAATTTCTCTAGTTCATCTAAAAGAGCAATGTATTATTGCTCAGAAATAGAAATCAATCCAAATTCACTAATATTTTTCTTTAAATGAGTGTGGGACTCTTAAGAACAATGGTTGATACAAACAAATCAAGACAAAATACCACTTAAAGGAACTGGAGAGGGTGCATGTGGTGTCAGATGCCAATAACCCCAACTACTCAAGAAGGCAAAAGAACTGCAAATATGAAGCTAGTCTGGGGGCAAAGATAGCAGTGAGACCCTATTCTTGAAACCAAATGAGAGAAAAGACTTAGATGGCATAGACTCATGGTAGAATGCCATGAGAAGCCCTAGGTTCAACCCTCAGCACAAAAACAAAAGTTCCCCATGCCCCAGTGGAGAAATGACACCAAATTAAATATTGAGTGGATTACTTGTCCATAAACTCCAGCCGAGAATTACTGTGGGTACATTCAATTCAGATCTTCCAGGCCAGACCTATTTGAAGCATTCCTGTCTCTCCATATTGGAGTAACTTAACTGTTCCCCGAGTCTCACATGGCTGCCTTAAAACTGGTCGTTGTGCATTTCACAAATTCTTAAGTGCAATCCTCTTATCTGATGGTGGCAGGTAGAGGGCAGGCACTCAGTGTCGCATGCTTCTTTAAGATACACACTATAACCTGATGCTGACTTGATTTATTGTAAGGCACACAGGTGGCCTTGGTAGGAAGTGACAGCCCCTGCAACACTTCCCCACAGCTCAGAAAACAGAGGGACAATATCCCTAAGGGACAAAGGGGCAATGTTCCTTGGGCTGGGCACAGAGTGGGAACCCGATAAAGAATCCATAGAAATGATGAATTCAGACTTTAGGTGAGTAATGAGAAGAGGCCAGAACCCAGCATACGAAAATGGGAAATTTTCACACAAATTGGGATGACATCACGTTACAAAAGGGTTCCTTCAGTGAATACTTTTTTAAATGTAATGGCTGCCAGACAAACACATTACACTATACAAACTAGCTACTTAGATCCCATTTAGGGACCACAATCAGGTCTTATTAGGGACTGAAATAAGCATGTTCAACCTAAGATATAAATAACATTTTTGCTCAACTTCTTGGGTGTCTTGAGGAAAGCTTACTTGGCTCTCCAAAGTGCACAAGTTCTTTCTCACCATTCCTGTACTTGTGGGTGGGAGGAAGGTGAGCTTAGCTTTGCATTTAGGCTTTTTTTTTTTTTACATTTTTAAATTGTATTTTATTGTCAGGGTAACATATAGAGGGGTTCAGTTATGTCAGTTGGTAGGCAGCTTTAGTTTCAAAAGCAGCTCCTTCTCAGGTCTCTGTCCTCATGGTACCTTCCATTTTTGAATAAAGATGAATACAGAATTCTGCTACTGAACAACAAGCATAAATCAACTGTACTAAAGAACTTGAACAGTGTGGTGCAGTTTGGGGCAGGTACATTGCATGCCTTATTCTTGTCCCAGGACAGAACTGATTGCAAATTATTGGAGGTACTTATTTTTACTAAATATTTAATAAAAAAGACATAAATGGAAAAAAAGATGGATACAGAAAACACACTTCCTCACTTCAAGTTCTGGAAAGGAGGAAGTGCTCTAAATCACTTCTGTGCTTACATCTGCCAATGCAGGCCAAGTTCTTAAGAATGGAAGAAAGGGTCAGTTTCCCAATGGCAATGAATCTGACACTGAGAGTAGCATATACTTTGAAGTCAATCCTAACAGATAATACAACAATATTAAGGCCTTTTACTTACTCATGTACTTAACTGTACACTTAATAGACTCAGGGATTAACTCTTATAAGAGATCAAATAGAGCCAAGTTCAATTCTTTGTGAGAAAGTTGGAGCAGATTTTCTCAGAAGTATATGCTGGGGATCTTTTCAGGAGTACCTGAGATTATTTTATGTTCAATGTAAACCCAATAAATGGCATGTGTTTATATCACACACTGAAATGGTACGACTGATTTTAATAGCATGAATAAATAAATGCATGTAATTCTTATAAACAGCCATTACTTGTTAGCATAAACACTGGCAAGTGAACAGAGCTGTTATTCACAGGACCCCTGGGTGCTCCTACTTCTTAGGGATGGGGGAATGTGTGAGTGAAAACATTCCTGGTGCATGCTGGGGAACACCTCACTATCATTGGCCACAGCTGCCACAGGTGTGTGCACTGCTCCCTTCAGTGTCTGTTGCCAAGATTTGCTCTTCTACTTCTAGTGTAGTCAGCCAGCTACGGAAAGACCATCCAGTGATTTCAATTTACGGAGTACATTTCCAAATGTCAACTGCAATAGGGAGGGTCAATTAATTACTTGATTTTATTTGATCTGTGTGAATTTCTTGAATTAGCCTGCAAATTTGTGGGTCTGAGCTATTTCTACGGATAACAATCTTTTTGTGTGGAGACTTCTATTTCTTAGTTCTTCTCTGAAGTGTTTAGTGTATTCTTACTTTATGTTTTATTAGAAGCAGATTGTACTTGCACTGAGGAGGTATGGCAGCATTAAAGATACACGCCACCAACAAAGCCACTAGAGATGGACTGTTAACTCAGGACCACCTTTCAGAATCACCTGGTTAATTCTTTCAATGCACCTACATCCAAACCTTACCCCATACATCCAGAATGAGCTCTTAATGGTCCTATGTGGCCAGAGTGCATTCCAGAAAAGCTCTGCCTGATTGTGATGTGTACTTCTGTTAAGAAGCCATAGGACTACAAAAGACAGGGTAGCTCACTCACAACCTGAGGTCTTCCATGACAGCGATGCCCTGGCAGACTTGGGCAAGTCACTTCTCTGTGCATACCACCTTCAGGCTTCTCTCTGAACAGTCCTCCCCTTCCTTGATCTTCAAGACTATTTAGCCCACTGGGTAAGATTTTAACATTTATCTATCATCTTAATGATAAAGGGGGGGGGGAGGCTAAAAATATCACTGAGGTAAACTACAGGTGATATAAACAGCTGCAGCTGATGCCAAAAGAATTATGCAGTGGGATGTGTACATGTGTCCATATCTGTGTGTCCATATCTCTGTGTGTGTGTGTGTGTGTGTGTGTGTGTGTGTGTGTGTTTGTGTTGGGGAGGGATCAGCACTTCACTGCTCAGAAGCTCCAACAAACTATACAACCAGGGACCAGGTTCCATGGAGGGAGCAGGAGAGCAGACAGGGCAGTATTCCTCACCAAGGGAATGTCTAAGGCAGATAAGCCCACAGGAGAAGATAGGATTGGTGGATATTTAGAGAAAACCAAAACAGAATGCTAGATACCCACAGTTCTCTTTTGGCCATAGTGTTTTGGAAAGGGTATCTCAGAAAACTTCAAATTTTTGGTTCAGTTACCATGAGTAAGGACACCGCAGCTGTTCACTTCTAAAGCACAGACACATGAAACTGTCAATCCAGAGAAATAGAAGAAACAGCACTTGGGGATATTAAGGTTTGAGAAGTATTGCACCCACTATCTGACAAAGGTAACTGTAACCCCTCTACACATTACCTGGACATTAAAAAACAACAACAACAAAAAACCCTAAAGAAAAAGAAAAAGAAAGAGAAGCAGAACTTTAGTGACATTTCCTGCTTCTAGAACAAGTATACTTTTTGTTGTTGTTGTTGTTGGTTGTGGGACTTGAATTCTGCACCTGGGCATTGTCCCTGAGCTCTTGAGCTCAAGGCTACTACCCTACCCCTTGGGCACCACTTCTGGTTTTCTGGTGGCTAATTGGAGATAAGAGTTTCACGGACTTTAGTGCCTAGGTTGGCTTTGAACCTCGATCCTCAAATCTCAGCCTCCTGAGTAGCTAGGATTACAGGCATGAGCCACTGTGCCCAGTACAACTATACTTTTTGCCACTGACATGGCTAAGCCTTGGTTAATGGCGCTTGCTTGGGCCCATCTTTACCTTTCAGCCTGTCTTTGCTTTGGTTCCCAGACTGACATCTCACCACGTTGTAATTTTTTTTTCACCACATCATTTTTTGAAGTTATCTTTTCTCTCTCAAATGGCTTATGCGTGTATGTATGTACCTGTGAACATGCTGGTCCGGGGGTTAACTGGAGATAAAAGAGTCTCACAGACTTTCCTGATCCAGCTGGCTTTGAACTATCATCCTCTTGAATAGCTATGACCACAGGAGTGAAGCCACAAGTACTGGTTTTCAATGTCACTTTCCTTGTGGCCTGGGGTCACAAGCTGTCCTTCCAGTCTCCTTTTGTTTTCACTTTGGGGATCCTCTGTGGGATATTGTGGTGTGGACTTTTTTTCTGGAGTGAGGTATTTAGTTACCCACAACACATGGTCCCCACCACCCAGAAAAGGCAAAGAGCAATTGCTCTACCTGTTGCTCTGGAAGTTTCTCTAAAACTTTCCTTTATGACTTGCTCATGCTTTTGCTTCTGGATTTCTTTCTTCTTTTCTTTTAAACTGCAGAAGTCCTTCCCTTTCTTATTCCTCGCTCCCCCATTGGAATTCCACCCTGTTTCCAGAGGCTACCTCTCTCTCATCTAGTCTCTGCTCATCCTCCAACTAAAATCTTCCCCTTTCTCCCTTTCATAACTATTTCATCCCACAGATGAGGCTGCTATGATGCCTTGAAAGGCACTAAGGATTTACAAATAAACAATCCCTAACCCTTGCTCATGAGAAGCTTTCTACTCAGTGGGAACAGAAGAAAGGCATCTACTATTTTAATTTAAAAGAAAAGAAAAAGGATGCATTAGGAGAGCACAGGTAAGTCCAAGGAAAATTCTGGAGGAGGGCAGATACCTTCCAGCTGGACCAAATCTGGCAGGCTACATGGGAGAGGTGTTATTGCCCTACAGGATCTGCAGCCAATAAGGGCAAAGGCCAGTGCTATGAAAGCCCGGAATCTGTATAAGGGATCTGGAAAGGATGAGTTGGAAGGAGATGGAAAGCTACCAAAAACGTAAGCAGGGCATGATAACTCTGTAGCTAAGAATGTTCACTATGCTACTTTTTCTTTGTGCACCACCTGCTTCGACTTTGGAAGCTCTTCCACTTCTATTATCCTACCTCACAAGCTCACTGTAACTAAATTACTTTGTCCATCCGGCATGGGAGAGAATACAGGCAGAAAGAGACATGAGATGTTTGCCCACACTCACTGAATTGAGGATTCCTGACGAGACTGGCTGCTTTCTGCTCTGCCTCAGGACCTCCAGGAAAGTCACTTTCAGGGGGTTGCAGTAAGGCTCTGCAGAGGTGAACTGGGGCTAGCAACTGCCCTCCTGGCACTAGAGCCACTGCACTTGGGCTTGGGGTGGGTCCCTCCATTCGGTTGGAGCCTGGGTAAAGATTACACTGGTTTATTACAGCCAAGGGTAAGACTTGGAAGCTGAACCTTGGAGGATGTGTGCAGCTGGCCTGGCTGACCCTAGGGAGGGAGGAAAGGCATGGGAAAGGAAAAGCAAAACTATACAGATCCAAAGCCACACACTGCACAGCCCCACTTCATGTGTGCAGCACAGGCTGCTGACTGGGCCTGAAACAGGCCCACCGGCAGCCAGGAGCCTCTGTCTCACCGTAAGGCCTCAGCCAGTCAGGCTTCAGACCCTTTACTGCCACCACTATTTAGTCTAGCACTATTTTTGGAGCCAGCTCAGCATGTTTAAAAAAATAAATAACAAAAGAAATATGCTACAAAACTGAAACTGCATGCATATGAACAGCATCAGAAGTGAACTAATTTCTCTGCAAAGGGTAACTATTGTCCATTGTTCTTTTCTTTCCTGCCACATCTTCTACTGACCTTTAGAAACAGAAACACACACACACACACACACACACACACACACACACACACACACACACATGGACATGGTATTTTAAACAAATGAGATGTTTACATATAGTTCTGCAAACTGCAGTTTTCACAGAATAAACATATCTATAACTAGCCTTGCCCATACACACACCTGAAGTGTGTTCCTAGCTTTAATTTCTCATTTTGAGACTTTAAAAAAATACATGGGAAAAGCAAAAAGGACAATGTAACAGATACCACAGGTCAAATTTGAAAATCAATCAATTTCTAGAACTGGTCTTCTTCCCACAGGATTTCCCTGAGGTCAATGCAGAACCAGTTTCAGAACAGCAGGGGAGCAGCAGGGTAAGACCCAGATGCAGATGGACTGTAGGCTCCTCACCCAGTGAACTTTCCCCATGGATGAGCAGTACAAGGCAGCTGCAGGTACCTGGAGCAGGGTAAGTTCAATGGAGCAGTGGAAGTTCAATGCTTTGAACATTTCACCTGGAAGTGGAGCGGGTGAGAAGAGTTACAATGTTCAAACACAGGGAACTTAGTTCCCTTTTTACCAGCAAGCTCTTTGCAGATTCTGTGGGGCCACCCACATTGTGTGGCTAACCCTGATAACTAGCCCCTGTCCCAGGAAGAGTGTATGCAAATCCTGACTCACGGGCTGAGACCTACTGCTTAGATCTGAGCTTAGGTTCTGGCTACTATCTGGAGAAACCAGATTAGGGAGGGGTAGAGAAGGGACAAGGCAGCTGCGAAGAGCACCAGGGGAAAGAGGGTGGGAGCACATTTCCTCTGCAATGTTTTCTCAAGATCCATGAAACAGCACTTTGGCTGTGGACAGAACCCACAGGTAGCAGATATTTGGATTCCTTCTGTCACATCTGGAACACCGAGTACTTCTCTGTGGGCACAACTGTCTTCAGATCCCTCCTAGCACTGACTCAATCCTCACAATCTCCCAGCGAGTGCATACACAATATATGCTCCACTGCACCAACAAGAAAAGCAAGACATAGGAAACGACACCATTTACTTGGGGAGCAAGAGACCTGAGATTTGAATCCAGGTACTTCTCTGGCTCCAAAGTCCAGGAACCTAGCCATCATTACATTGCCTTCTTACACTCATGTTATACTTCCCTAAGTGTGTTGCAATGAACAGGTTTACATGCGAGTAGGGTTCCACATCATGTACATTTTGGAAAGCCCTAACTCAAAGAAAAGCTAAGCAGGCTCTTTTCATGTCCTCTTCTCAGGACCTTTCTACTACTGAGACACATTTATTCTGCAAGATTCATATGGTTTGCAGCATTTCCCCGAATTATTAGAACATGGAAATGTTTTCCTTGCGACTCCTCATGAGCTAGCACTGTGCTGACCACATGAAATAAATGCTGGCAAAGAGAGATGTGGAGAGCAGAGCTCCAGTTCTGGTTCTTGCATTTAGCTGTGAGGTTTTCTGAACTGACTAACTGAGCCTGTCTCCTCACGTGAGATCAGAGAAGAATGACCACAGTTCTTCCATCTCATGGGGCTGTTTGAGCATGAAATGTATATATGAAGTTCTTAAAATGTGCTCCTGAATAGGCACTGGATAAACAGGAACTCAGCATAACAAAGAATATCAAATAATTTGAGAACAAAGAAGTTACGAGACTTCAAAAGGCAGTCACTGCAAATACAACTTTGGAGTGATAGTTACTGTCAGAACACAACTCACACAGAAGAAAATTCTACAGCACCACAGAATACATAACTATCCTAAGGAAAGAGAAGCAAGGGAAAACATTTTTTAAAAGAGGAAAGTACAGGCAGAAAGTTTCCTTAGCACACCAGATGCAGAGAGCTGTGTGTGTGTGTGTGTGTGTGTGTGTGTGTGTGTGTGTGTGTGTGTGTGTGTGTGTGTGTAGGCTTCCTTCACCAGAGAATGAGCTACCTACCACGCTGAGGAAGGGAGGAGGTGTAGGCTAGCTTTGGGGGGTAAATTCTCATCAGTGAACTGAAAATGGCTTGGCATCACTAGGACGCCTTCCTGTTCCCGTCTCATGAAGTGATTCATGCATCTGCCGTTTCACTCACAGCCACTGTGGGAGAAGAGTTGGAGGACTTTGTTCATGAAGCTCAGACTCTACACAAAGTTCCCACCCAGGTGAACACCACACTCCTGTGCCCCCCTCCTTCTGGTCATGACTGCCAAACATGTAAGAGCTGAAAAATAAAACAAGAAGAAAACCCTTCAGGATGAAGTCAATATGGAAGCCATAGGTATAACCCAGCACTCAGGACCAAGACACCTAAAGCAAATTACTCTCAGTGGACTAGAGCAGTTCCACACAGGATTTCATCTGCTTCTTGTTGTGCAACCATGTAAGTGAAGCCTGGGCTTGGCCCTAGGCCTAGCAGGGCAGCATATTATGGGGCGTGTGTGTGTACACACACATGCCTGTCAGTGCACAGTCTCATGGCTCATAGGCTCACTTGTGATACTAATCCAGGAGCAGTGGCCCCTCACAGGGCAGTGTCTCTGCCAGGGAACCCATCCATGTGGTAGGAACAGATAATTCCCTGGCAAGCACGGCCTGGGGAAGCCAGAGCCAGAAATCTCAGGGGACAAGGAATGAGCAAGGGGATGATTAAAACCTTGGGGTCTGGGCTACAAGCTGAACTCCCTGAAAGGTTTTCCTCAGTCACTTCTAATCAGCCCAATTTCCTCCCGTTGAAGATGAGAGGGGTTCGTCTATTTCTCAGAGACTCTTTGAGTCAGTGACTATGAGCAATACCTGTTCAGGTCCTAAAGCTACAGAAACAAAATGTGGACTGTAAAATATGGCTAATGAGTCCCCTTTTCTGGCTTCTGTGGCTTTTTTTTTTTCTTTTTTGCCAGTCCTGGGGCTTGAACTCAGGGCCTGAGCACTGTCTTTTGGGCTTTCTCAAGGCTACAGCTCTACTACTTGGGCCACAGCACCACTTCCAGCTTTTTCTATGTATGTGATATCGAGGAATCAAACCTGGGTCTTTGTGCATGCTAGGTGATCACTCTACCAGTAGGCCACGCTCTCCTAGCTCACTTTTAGCTTTTTCTATGTATGTATTTTTTCTTTTTGGTCCATCATGCGGCTTGAAATCAGAGCCTGGGCACTATCCTAAAGAGCTTTTTGCTCAAGGCTAGTATTCCACCACTTGGAGCCACAGAATTACTTCCAGTTTTCTGGTGGCTAATTGGGGAGAAGAGTTTCACAGACTTTCCTGCCCAGGCTGGCTTTGAACCCTGATCCTCAGATTTCAGCCTCCTGAACAGCTATTACAGGTGGGAGCCACCTGTAGTAATTTTCAACATGAACATTATATATTTGGTAAACTGTCTACTACAAATTAAAATCTTTACTTTCATTAACTTTTCAGGGGCCACTTATTCTTTTGCCTTACCAAGTGGAACAGGCTTAGGGAATTGCAAGAGGGGTTTTGAAATTAGCTAAAATAATGTCATAACTGTCATACTAAAGCATCAGCCAAATAAACTGCCCAAATAATTCTGTGGACAAATATAAATATCTTTTAAAAAACACAGCAATGCAAATAAAAACAACCCTAAGATACCACCTTACCCCAACAAGAATGGCCAAAATTTTGAACTCGGACAATGATAGATGCTGGCGGGATTGTGGAGAAAAATAAACCCTACTACACTGCTGGTGGGATTGTAAGCTAGCTCAGCCACTCTGGAAAGCAGTGTGGAGGTTTCTTGAAGAACTGAAAATTGACCTTCCCTACAATCCTGCCATACCACTCCTGGGCATCTATCCTGAACATCATAACCCAAGATATGATAAGGACACCTGCTCAGTTATGTTCATCTCTGCACTATTCACAATAACCAGGTGTTGGAAACAATCCAGATGCCCTACTGCAGATGAATGGATACAAAAAATGTGGTATATATATACAATGGAATTCTACGTAGCCAACAGACAAGATAAAATAATGGCATATGCAGGGAAGTGGATTAATCTAGAGCAAATCATGTTGAGTGAGACAAGTCAAGACCAAAGGAACAAAAAGCACATGGTATCTTTAATATGTGGCGATTAGACCCAAACAATACAAGAGTGAGGGCTCAGTATTTGCGTACCCAATGCTATGGACATGGTACTGGAAATATAAACACAACTATATAGACATAAAAATCTATGACTCTGTAGACATAATGTTTTATTACATAGATTAATATGTACCTATGACATACAAACCCTTAGCCTAATTTTGATTATGTTCTAAAATCTAAGTGCCAGTGGTTGTATATAGATTCTCTTCTTGAATACTTGTTTGTTAAATACATCATTTGAAATATGATGTAAAAATCAGTTAATAAATTCTTTAATAGAAAGAAATAATTGAATAGAGCCTTTTGCTCATAGCTCCTGTATGTTGGGATATGGGGATGCTCTTTTTTCTCTATTTGTCCCTGTTTTGCCCTGCTTTCCTAAATATTTACTAAACTCAATTTAGTAAATAAGACTTTCAGAAACTTAAAAAAAACACAACACATACTGGTTGAAGAAAGTTGGTACCAACAGACAAAAACAGTGCAAGAATGGTAGAAAGAACTTTGAGCCTGGTTCAAGAGGCCCAGGGTCTATCTAGGCCCAGTTGCTAGTTAATTGTTTATTTGGGTCACTCATTTGACCTTTTCTTCCCTTTTTGCATCAGTAAATGAAAACTTGGGCCATGTTTCTCACTCATTTAAATCTGAAGATGTTTTTAATGTATGGACACTTGCTAGATTCTCCTTTTCCAAAGACACCTGTTCTTTTAGAACCTATTGGTTACATCAATACATAATTACAAAAAGCTAACAAATATTCTCTCCGCCCCCCTCTCTCTCGACAAGTTGTAGAGCTTGAACTCTGGGCCTGTGGGCTGTTCTTGAGCTCTTTTGCTCAAGGCTACCAGCACTGTACCACTTTGAGCCACAGCATCACTTCTGGTTTTCTAGTGGTTAATTGGAGAGAAGAGTCTCATGGACTTTCCTGCTTAGGATGGCTTAGAACCTCCATCTTTAGATCTTAGCCTCCTGAGACGCTAGGATTATAGGTGTGAGCCATTGAAGTTGGTGCCTAGCTTCTCTTTGTTTTTAATTACAAACCATCTTCATATATTTGAACAAGAGTAATACCTTTATTTTTGGAATTTTCAGTTTATTGTCAGTGTATGACTTCCATAAATACCTTAAAAACAAAACAAAACAAAAAAACAACTGTTTAATATCCTTACCATTGCTTGTTCTATTTTTTTTTGAGACAGGTTGGTCTTGAACTTGCAATTCTGCTTCCACTTCCTGAGTGTGGTATGATTACAGGTGTGTACCAACTAGTATGGTTCTTGCTCATACATTTTTAGCCTTTGTATTAAATAGCTCCTAGGGCTGTGAAGTTCTGATTTTTTTTATTGTAATTAATAGAAGGGCTACATTACATTCGTCAGATAGAAGGTGCATTACTTCACATACATTGATACCCTTTCTCATGTCTTGGTCCCCATTTCCCTCCCCCCCACCTCCACCTCTGATTTTTTTTTTTTTTTTTTTTTTGCTAGTCGCAGGGCTTGGACTCAGGGCTTGAGCACTGTCCTTGGGCTTTTCTCAAGGTTAGCACTCTGCCACTTGAGCCACTTCACCACTTCCAGCTTTTTCTATGTATGTGGTACCGAGGAATCGAACCCGGGCCTTCATGTATGCTAGGCAATTACTCTACCACTAGGCCAAACTCCCGGCTCCTGATTGATTTTTTTTTTTAAATCATAAACCATTTTCTTTTCCTAAGAAATGACACACTAGGTTTTTAGCTTTTGAATTCACTTAGTGATTTTCTTTTGTATTAAACTACATTAACTGTGCAAGTGTATCTGCAGATTAATTTATTCATTTTATATACGTATGCATGTGCATGCATACGTATGCATCATACTAGGTATACACAGATCAATAAAGTAGACATGATTACTACCCTCCTAGAACTTAGATCTACAGTTGATCAGGGGAATTAGCTGTATGTTAATTCCCCCTAATCACCTTCCATCTTCAAATGAAGCAGTAGAGATATAGCAGAGGATGTAGGTCAACATCACATAGGATTTAGTGTAAAATAATGCTCTATGGGAAATGTGCTCACTACGGGGATTTCACAGGGTAAAGGTATCCTATTTGGGGATCATAGAAGATTTATAGGAAAATCTTCCTTCAAAGTTTTCTGTTCGTTGGGTTAGAGTATTACTCCTAATGATGTTCTTGTGAGTAAAAATATCAGAGAGAAGAATGTTAGAAATGAATGCTTCTACTCCTGTAAACCAGGGCAAATCAGTGTCAGGAATGAGCTAGATATATCAAGTTCAGATTTTCAGAGATCCCATGACCTTCTTAGCCTAAACCTAACTTAGTCACAAAAGCTACCATGAAACTGAAATGATTATAACTGCCCAGTAAACTGGGTACAGGTGGCTTACATCTATAATTTTTAGTTCTTTTTTTTTTTTTTTTTGTCAGTCATGGGGTTTGAACTCAGGGCCTGGGTGCTGTTCCTGAGCTATTTTTGTTCAAAGCTAGTACTCTACCACAGCGCCATTTCCAGTTTTCTGATGGAGGTAAGAGGATCATGAACTTTCCTGTCCAAGCTGGTTTTGAGCCATAATCCCCAGACCTTAGTCTCCTGAGCAGTTAGGATTACAGGTGTGAGCCACTGAGTGCCCAGATATGAATATTCAATTTACTTTTGCTGTTGAGAAATAAGAACAATTAAAAATATAACTTATCAAGGTGGGGGCTCATGCCTGTATTCCTAGCTACTCAGGTAGGTGAGATCTGAGGATCATGGTTCAAAGCCAGCCCAGGCACAAAAGTCCGTGAGACTCTTATCTCCAAATAATCACCAGAAAACGGGAAGTAGCGTTGTGACTTAATTGGTAGAGTGGTAGACTCAAGCTGAAGAGCTCAGAACAGCGCTCAAACCCAGAGTTCAAGCCCCATGACCAATACCGATAATATATAAATAAATAAATAATACATCTATATTTTCCCTCACCTATAAAGAATGGGCGGTGGATGCCTATAAAGTATATTAGATCTAGTCTGTGGTCACTGTTTGTAAATAATACTTTATTAAAGCATAGGCACATCTAGTAGCATCCATGGTTGCTTTTGTTCTTCAATGGCAGAGCTGAATAGTTATGTCTGAGATCATATGTGTTAGGTTTATTGCTACAAAACCTAACATATTTACTTTTTGGTTCCTTTGAGAACAAGTCTTCCAACCACTGATCTAGAATCAGAGAAGAACATTATGTTTCACTTCAGAATTCTGTCTCCTATGTAACTGCTATGGTCTGGTTTTGAAATTCCTATGTTGAAATCCTACCCTCCAATGTACTAGGAGGGGGTAGGTAGATCGCGAAGGTGCAAACTTCACCAATGCGTCAGTGCCCTTACAACATAGGCCCAAGGTACTGAGTGTCCCTTCCACATGTGAGTACAAGGCAGGAGACACCATGGAAGTGTAAGCAAGTCCTCACTGATGAGGACTAAATCTGCCAGAACCTTGTCTTAGGACCTTCAGTCTCCACACTGAGAGAGAAACATCTGTTGTGTATAAGTGACCCAGTTTGTGAGGCTCTTGTTACAACAACAGTTGAGAACCTGATAACCATGCAGATAGACCATGAAAATGGAAGAATGAACTATGTTCTATATGTTCATCTATTGGTTCTTAAAAAAGTCATAAAACTCAAGAAAAAACTACTCTCCCAATTAGTTCTTCATACTGCTTTTGCTTCAACTTGAATCTGAAAGTCATCGATTAATCAAAAACCTTATTATCTAAAGTTGAGGCTCAGTCATTTTTTCTTTTCCTTTTTTTTTTTTAACACAGATCAGAGAGATGGAGAAATGTGTCTTAGGTTAAAGATTAGTTCTAAGAATGAACAGCACCTATTATGATTTAGGAGGTTCTGTTTGACCATCTGGCCTTTGGGAAGAATAAACAAAGTTCCTGGCTACTCTGATTGACTACACACCTGGATTTCACTGCTAGCACCTTCTTGTGTGAGGCAAGAAACGTAAACTTTTTTATTCCCCCATACAAAAATGGGGGCCATACAAAAAGCACCGAACCTGGAAGGAAGTTCATCACCTTGCAGCCAAAGTCCTTAAAGAACTACCTGTGCTGTGAACTGTCCTGCATTTGTTTCTAATGTTTACTATAAGGGAAAGGGCCACAGTCTGTGCCTTAAGGCCAACAACTCACCATCAGTTTGGAGGAGTTGGCATCTCTCAGACCGAAACTGACCACTAAAGCTGCACATGGGTCTCACGTTCCAACATTGTTTACAGAGACTATAATGATTAATTGCACAAACTGTGTGACATAGAATAGATTATTATTTTTTTTCAATTCTGTATCACTTCAGGCAAAATCTAAAACAGGAATAAGGAAGTCAAGTCTAAAGCAAAAGTTAAGTTACCAACTAACAATGGGGAAGGATGAAGATGGCTTGCAGGCTTGTTGGGCCCATTGATATATATTTTTTAATGGAGCCAACATTTAGAAATTGGAAATTCTCACATCAAAGTTCAGATTTCTGGCTTTTGTGCAGAGATCTTGGTCCCACATAGTTGCTCAGGTGGGGTTGAGTCCAGAAGTCGCATGAAATAGGTGGCCTTACTTCCCATAAAGCTATACTTGTGGGACCCTGGGGGAATGATGAAGCTGTGAGTATGGAGTAAGCCATTGTCTGGAAGTTGTTCCAATGTTATAAACAGGTGATGGGGAACAGTGATAAGTTTAGGAATAAAAAACTACCAAGTGCTGGCTGGAGGTGTAGATGAGCAGAGCATTTACCTAGAGAGCATGAGGGATTGGGTGTGGTCCACAATACCACCAAAGCAACCAATCAAACACTCACCCACCCACCCACACAACCAAATCAAAAAACTTCAAGCTGCTGAGAGGAGTTTTAGTTCTTGATTTTCTATTTGGAGAAAGCATGAATGAGAGTAAACTGGAAGATTCTGTAACCCTTGTTCAAGAGAAGACTTGAATAGAGTTCATAAAATTCACAAAGACAGCCAGAATTTATTAAGACCAAGAAATGCTTTTATTCTCAGTGTATTCTTCTTGACCAAGTCTAAAACTAACCTCTGTAATATAAATATAAATATGTATTGGATATCTTTGGGAGGCAAGTCACTAACGAAGAATATAGGAATTTTCTACCTGTACGAACTTGGTAATATAGCTGGGAAGAAAACTCCCACACATACCAGAGAGTAGCTGCTACCCTAACTATGTTACGCATTGTGCTTAGAGCTTTCATTTTCACCCTTACTTGGAAATATGGTTATTATCTCAAAAGAGGAAGAAATTGAGGGGCCTTGAAATGACAGATGGAGTCCAAAGAAGTTGAAGAGATAAGCTGGGTGCTGGTGGCTCACGCCTGTAATCCTAGCTACTTAGGAGGCTGAGATCTGAGGATCAAGGTTCAAAGCCAGCCTGGGCACAAAAGGACCTGAGACTCTTATCTCTAATTAAACTCTAGAAAACGGGAAGTGGGGCTTGGCTCAAGAGTAGGACAGTAGTGTTGAGCTGAAGAGCTCAGGGACAGCACCCAGGCCCATGACCCACAACAACAACAACCCCGAAAGTTGAAGAGATAAGGGTGTACAAAGTGACCTATACTACCTAAAACCAAAAGAAATCTTTTTTAAAGTTATAGTCACTAAGTCAACAGTCATAATTCATCAGTGAAAGATCACTGGTGAATTGTAACATTTAGTTGGTCTCTGCATCAAAGAGATCAATTTTCTCATTGATGAGTGTTAGTGGTAACACTTATAAGATCAATCAAACCAACACAACAAAAGAAAAGCATCAAATGTGATATTAGATAGCATATAGATATGATAAATACTGACAATGATAGGGGAACTTCTTGTGAACACGGCTACCATCTTAGGAAGGTAAATATGGAAGCTGCTTATGAATCAGGCTTTTGGCTGCCCAGTACAACGTTCACAGTGCGCACTGGACCTACAGCCTCATGCAGAAGGGATACTGCTAGGTAAGAATGACATGCTACCTGGTGCTTTAGGAGTTTGAATCCTGGGTCTGTGGTATCACAATGTATGGGTCCCAATGTGTACTAAGCTTAATATCCAAATAGCAATCAACCAGGGGCTCCTTACTGTGGGATGATCAAAATCCAGTCAAAGGTAACAAAATGGAACATGCTGCTGTTTACAAATAGCAGAAAACTGTATCTTATCCATGATACAATGTTTCTTTTTCTTATATGTTGGTTCTGAGGCTTGGACTGAGGACCTGGGCACTGTCCTTGAAGTTTTTTTTTTTTTACTCAAGGCTGTGCTCTACCCCTAAGCCACAGCTCCAGTTCTAGTCCCACTCCCCTTTTTTGGTAAAGTCTTAAGAGTCTCACAGACTTTCCTTTCCTGGCTGGCTTTGAATCCCAAATCTCAGATCTCAGCCTCCTGAGTAGCTAGGATTATAGATGTGAGCTATCAATGCCCAGCAATGACAAGATGTTTCTAAATAGCAGATGACAAGAGATATTTTATCTGTGGCCAACAGAGCTAAAGGGCAACCAAAGGAAAGAATAATAACCACAGGAGGCTGGATTGGATAAGGACTGTGTCAGGCCAGGAGGCCCTTGCATACAGAGACGGGACTGTTTTGCTAGGTGAGCCCCAGGGAAATAAGGCCATTTATTTAGTTTATTTACCTCACTTTTGCCCTGGTTTGAATTTGCTTCCTCACCTTCAAAGTACTATGTACATTCATGGCATATTTTTTAAACTTCAAAAACTCAAAACAGCAACTAATATAGGCACCTGTAAAGCTTAATACAGTTTTCGCCTTCTGTCTATCAACTGAATTCTGTGTGTGTAGAAATGAGGTCAACTACGAGGCAGGCTAGTCAACCTACTTTTTAAAAAGATTTTGGTCTTTATGAGACTTTAGAACATCATTTGGATGCTAAGTGTATTGAAGTGTATTACAGGTATTTATCTTTCAGTGGAGGATTAAAAAATGGTCAGCAGAAATGAGGTAATGACGTGTATGTGTGAGTGCACGCATGCGCGCTAATAGACTGCAGAGCTGGAACTGGACTCCAGTTAGATCAGAGACATACCTTTGCTCTTCAATGCTAGCCTTCATCTGCCTCCTCACCAAGACAATTCTGGGCTAATCCGCAGAACTTTTGTGCTGCTACGTTAGATGCTACCGCCTGTAATCAAAGCCTCATGTGTCCAGGGAAAGGCAGGGGCTACCCACCATGTTTCTCCTCCATTTTGCTCCTGTGTTCAGGTGCTTCTCTAAGGAATTGATTCTTTGATATGAGAAGAATATCTGAGTAGCTAGGATTGCAGGTGTGAGACACCAGTGCCCAGCAATGACACAATATGTGGAGTACCACCAATCTGCAGTCTGCCCAGACACCATACTTGGTCCAGTACTGTGGAAACACAGACAGGCACTGTTATAGCATTAACAGTGTGTGGCTGCTGTTCACCAAGCAGCTGCTAGGACTTAGGTGGTAAGAGGACCATACATGGGCTCACTCATGTCTGCCTTCCACTGCCCTATAGAGCACATAGGAATAAGGTCAGCCTAGAGGAAGGTACCTGCAAACTCATGTTTACTGTGACACTATTCACAAGAAATAGCACATGTCATTAGCCTAGGTGCCCACCGACACATGCACAGTGTTATCTGCAAGAAAATGGATGGAACTGAACATGATCATATTATGTGAATTAAATCAGATCCAGGAAGATAAACATCAAAGAAATGAAAGGAAGGGGGACTACTCAGGAAGAAGAGCAGAAAAAGGGAGGATGGGGACTGGACAAAGGATGAATATGATCTAAGAACATTATACACACATAATGTCATAATCAAACCCATTATTAGACCAATTAATATATGATAATTACAAAAGAAAAATCTCATTAAAATATAAAGCTTGAATAAAGGTGAACACCACAATAACAAAACAAAACAAATAAATAAAATTCCTTTTGTGGGTACTTCTACACAGATAGCAAATAAATCAGTGGAGAATGTATACATACACATAATCAGGACCCACACTGGTCAATGCGTGAGTTCATCATATTTACCAGCTGGGCATCCGGGTAGCTTTCCATCTATACTGTTGAACTGAAGACAAGGGGTCCTAGGCTTTAGTCCCAAAACTGAATATGAGCTGGCCCTCCTTCCTCCCATGTGGAACAAGACACACGGAAGGAGGAGTCGGTTCTTCCAGTGTGAATTCTCTAACTTTAGACAAACTCTTCCTTTGAGCTTCAATTTCCACTTTTCTATATGTAAGATGCAGTGCTTGGTTAGCATTTCACAGGGTGGGGAAGCAAATAAGAAAGTGAAAATGAAAGCCCCGTCCCCTCCCTAAGAGCAGCACCTGGGGGGTGGGTAACAGGGGACCCCCATACTCACTGCAGAAGTGAGCCAGAGCACCATTAATGACATAGTCTCCCTTAAATGTCACCTACACATTCCTCCATCACCCCCCCTGAAACATAGAGGCCTGGATAAAAAGTCAGCAATTAGCAACTTAGGGACTGAGTCTATTCAAGGATAAACACCCCAGTTAATGAGTAAATGACTTTGTATGTAAATGAATAAATGACACAAAGATCTGCAGACAGCCCAAAGTAACAAGAAACCGAAGTGAAGGTGAAGGAGGGTTAAAGCTCTCAGCATCACCAGTCTTCTAAATTCTTTCCTGGGAGGTGGTCAGGGTCAGGAAATGGCATAGTTAAGACTCTATGCTTCAGTTAAATTAACATACTCAGCAGGTACACAGACTTTCTGAAGCTGAACGCCAACTGGGATAATTAAAGGCCAGAGCCTTCTTCTTTTTTTAAAATTGACTCCCCTATAAACTACCTGCTGACAAAGGCATAATTAAGTTGATTCTTGCAGGAATATATACGGAAATTTATCTTCTAAATTCCTAATTTTAAAAAGTCCCTATGTTCCCTTCAAGCTCAAAGAACTCTTAAATTCACCAGAACTAAAAGGAAAGTTACAAGACATTAAAAAGAAAGGAAAAAAAAAGAAGAAAGAAACAAAGAAAAAAGAAAAGCCAACATCTTTTCTGTGCAGTGTATCCTAGTGGCTGAAGTTGGGCGCTATGGGTGGGGGGTTGGGGGGGTGGGGGGAAAGTAGCCGCCCATTACTGACTGCCCATGCAGCCTAAAATAAAATTGGCAATTTCTTAGTACTATTTTAAAAATAGGGAGCTTGGCTCAAGTTCACCAGTTGGTGTTTTGATTTTTAAATTTATGTACAAAATCATGTGAACACCGTAACGAGTTCTGATATCTAATTTAGGGATGGGTATGATTTAATTGTATTCTAATGTTCCAAAGCACGGAACTTTCTCAGAATCTGAAGCAGGTGAAGGAGATTTAAAAAAAAAAAAAAAAGGTGGGTGAGTGAGAGAATGCAGAGACTTAAATTCCAGTTGGAAAGGGAGAGGCAAAGCTGATGTCCTCAAAGCAAACAGCATATCTCAAAGTGGTTTCTCTGGGAGGGGTGCTACATTTCACCCCAAACAAACAGGAGAAAACAAAACAAAACAAGTGAGTTTCAACTAAATTACTCCTATTTTTCCCCAAGCCATTTCTGAAACCAAAACTGCAAATGATGGTCCAACAGGCTGTCTCTGTCTTAGTTTAGGCATAAGGAATCTTATGCATACTGAGTGGTGCAGGAAATAGTCTTTGGGACAAGAATGTTAGCATATTTATCCCTTATTAGACACCAGTCAGGACCACGCATGTTTTCCTGAAAGGTGTGCTTATGAAAGACTAATTTCACACCAACTTGGCATTATGAGGGTGGGGTGAGTGGGTAATGTTGAAAAACTCGAGTACAATGCTATCTGCCACTGGATAGAGACTGAAGTACCTTAAAGGTTTGACTACATCAGAACTTCACAAACACAACTTTCAGCTCATCTCTAAAGGTCTGTATTCATGTATATGTGTGGGGGCAGCATCATGAAAGTCACCATCTCTCTCCTCTCCCCGGAACAAACACCCACAACCCAGTGGAGATGCTCTGGCTATTTCAATTGTCCAAGAATGTTCACTATGCAAGCCATGTGGCTGCCGTGCCAAGGCAGTTCCAGGGTGGGACTTGGGGCTGCTGCTACCGTGAGAAGCACGGGAGAGCATAGTTCTGTTCTCTGGGGGCAAAGGGGGACTCTGCAAACAGTGGCTGAAATGTTTCATTTTCCAAATCTGCAGAGGACAGATAATTACAGAACTTGCCACATCAGAACAAGAGACAGTTCTGCATGGATTGTGGGTGGGGAGTGGGGGAAGGGGGAGAAGAGTAATGAGGGTGGGAAAAGGGTAAATAATCTTTCTAGAAGACAAAAAAAAAAAAAAAACTAGAAGAAACCTGCAACATGAATGCATTCACTTTTTAAAAAAGAGATTCTTCTGCTTGTAAAATGTTTCTTTTAAAAAAGGGAAGACTGCACACTTGAGAGTTGGGTGAAAGATCAATACTGTGGTTCTTGATTTTCCACAGCTAGGTGCCAGAGAAAGGTGGTCTCGGGATGCAGCTGAGATCATCCAGATAGAACATTCCTCACAAGGCACTAGAGGTCACTGGGAAGATGCCATCTTCATTATGGAAAACTGCATGTCTTTCTCTCTCAGTGATACACAGGGCTGTGGAATATTTACAGAAATGCGAGAAGGGCTCAAGAAGCACAGAGTGAGGACGGAGGAGAGGGACTTGCACTTCTGCTCTCCTAGGGATGATGACATCCTCTAGGAGTTCCTGAGATAATTAACATGCATTGCCATTCTTGTTTTTCCAGTGTGATCATCCTCTCTACAGAAACTCAGAATTAAATGTTCTGGTTTTGTTCTTTGGTAGGCAACACTCTCCCCCAAACAAGGGACCTCTGCCCAGTGCAAAGAGCATATGAGATGGAAGTTGAGGGGAGCCAGTCACTGACGTGCAGAGTTTGAAGGCAACACTACCCTTCCTTGCTGACTGTCCCATTTTCTTTGCATGTCCCATTCTGCTTTGGGTACTTTCTGTTTCTCATACTCGCTTCCTCACATGCTGCTGCTCCCCACCCCCAACCTCCTGCACAAGCTGATTCCAGGAGAGCCTCTCCCTTGCTGCTGGCTAACCCAAGACTTCCTTCCAACCCCTAGCTCCCATTTCAAAATACATTCATCTGACTTATTTTTCTAAGGCTTTTCCTTTTTCCCCTGGGGTGGGGATAGAGCTCTATGTTTCCCTAAGCAATGCAGAAGAATAAAGCAGCAGTGAGAGATGTAAGAAAAGGTAAATAAGAAGGTGACTAAGAAGAATAGGGCAGTTATCAGGTAATTCCTTGTTGAGGAAGACCTGGATTTGTGATTCATGAGTGGGGAGGGTTTGGACAAACCATGCAGCCTTTCTACACCTCACTTTTCTCATCTGTAAAATGAGGCTTTTAGTGAGAGAGAAAAAATCACAATTCTAGGAAAATATTATTAGAAGAAAATACTACTACTAATAATCTTTTCCAGGGCTACAAGGGAAATTAAACAGGACAAATCACATGGAGTATGTTTACATTACTATAGTAAATAATAAGCTGTGCTATTGATGAGGATGATTCTTTGAACAGAAAGGCCATCTTTACTTTGCATGCACATAAAAAAGACGCAGTGTTTCTAAATGCTAAATTACAATTACCCTTCCTAAGGAAGGGTTTCAGTGCAATTCCATGCTGATGGCAGCACCTGGGGGACACTTCTCACAAGGTAGTATGCACAGCAGAGGACAGGGCTTGTTTTAGGAACCTCTAGTCAGGCCAGACTGGTTGATCCAGACGCCTCACCTGGCTGCCAGCCTCACCTGGCCCCCAGCCTCACCTGGCCCCCAGCCTCACTTGCATCCCTTTGGGCAGGCAGCAAGCTATCAGCATTTCCAGTAGAACGACCACAAGCCCACTTGCAACTCTCTCAATTTCCCTTCTTCCCTCAGGTGACCCCCTAGCGTGAGGGAAATTAAAAGCAACAGCTCATTGTCACAAACAAGGCCAGAGGCTCTGCCCCTCTGGTACTGAGTCACTGGCTAGTCTGTCTCCTTTTCAGACTCTCCCAGAAAATTACACAGAAACACACCAAATCAGCCTTCAAATCTCAGCCTCTCAAATGGGTTCTGATTCACCAGGGTGTGCTTCACAGCTGGAACTCGGGATGGGAGGGACCCTTTCTGTCCAGTCTGCCTAGAACCTCAATCTTCCTTAACAAAAATAAAAGAAGAAAAGAAACAATAATATTAAAAAAAAAAAGAACGGAGAAAAAGCTTGAACCTTTTCCTAATAAGGTAATGCCCAATGCCATTTGTGGTCTCAAGTTGCTCAGCATTCTGGGATCATATGACAGTCAGGGCAGCCACTGCTCCACGCTTATGCACAGCTCTCCAAGACAAATGAGTCTTCCGTGTGCCTCTGGGGATTGCACATCAATCGGGAACATGCTCTGTGGGTGGAGCCCCTGCATTTTCCTGATTAACCATGCTTGCCTCACTTCCCTCCTTCACGATGCTGCCTGCAGGACTCCCTGCTTTGTGGACTCAGGCACTGTAAAAGTTCTCGGGTTGCTTTGCAGGCAGGTTATCCCTCTCCATCGAGGTGCATGCTTCTGGAGGGCAGACACGCTCCTTATTTCTTTTGTTTTCTCTCGGCTATGCCTATTGCAGCATAATCCACCCAGCAGTTACTCAAGAAATGCCTGATGACAGACCAGTGCAGAGAATTTTACAGAACAGTAGGTGATCGCTTTGTATCATTAGCACCAACTTATAAACTGACAGGGTTTCAAAGAAGGTCCTTAAGGGGCATGTTTTCCCATAGAAACTTTGTTAGAACTGGGGCTTGGGTTTCCGGGCCCACTCATTTCTCAGAATATCCTCTACATAGTTATCTACCCTCTTAATGGAGGCTCTAACATTTGTCTAAGGCTCCCATCAGGCTGGCAGTACATGAATAGCTAAATTATAGCATCAAAAGGAAGGCTACAGATGTAATTCCTGGCTGCCTCTAGGAAGTACTTCTCAGAAGGCGATGTCCTCTGCCGAGTACAGGACTTACTTTCAGTGTCTACAGACTGCACAAGACATGTTAGCTCTTCGACCTAACCTTAACCGAATGGTCTTAGTCACAGTAACACTGACTTGTATACCAATCCCTATTCCCGGCCCTGATTAGCTATATTTTTTATAGTTTATGTATGTAGCATCAGACAGTCATCTGTGCACTAGGGACTTAACACTGGCAAGGTAAAGAATCATTTTCATTCATCACTAAAATGGTGTATATACATTTTCGCCCTTTTCAAGATTTTTTTTTTAAAGTCTGCCATAGAACGTGAAGACAGGGCATTTGGCACTGTTCCTAAGAAGTGGGGTTCTAAACAAGCCTAGAAAGTTAAGTCGCTCAAAAACCAGAAATGGAGTGTTATACCAAGTGATGGAGCACTAGCCTTGAGCAAAAAAGAACTCATCAACAGCGCCTGCTTCTTCAGTTCAAGCCCCACAACCAGAAGGAAATAAAAAAGGAAACCCTATAGATATTGAGGCACAAGGCTGAATCTGTAGGAGAGCTTCCTCCTAGGACACAGGACACTGTGCAGTAGTCTCTCTGTGAGAACAGCACTGCACCTGTGTAAAAGCCCTTGGAGCTCAGAGGGAAGGATGAGCCCTGCCAATGTCTGGCTCACAGTGAGGACAGTGTGGGGAGTGTGTGTGTGTGGGGGGGGGGTGTATTGCTCCCAGGTCATTCAGGACCTGCAGGATAACTCTAGGGGACAAATGTCCTCTATGCAATATGGGGTTTTCAGGCAAGCTGAGGCTACTGTGCTTGTGTTCTGAGTATCAACATACATGTATTCCTAAGTCGACTACTGTACTGCTCTCTGTTGGCTTCCTCAACACTTACCTAACCTGCAAAACTACATCTTGACCCTTCCTCCCACTTACTTTCACTTCAATCAGTGTACTGAAAAGAAGTTTAGATGATTTTCCAACATGAAAATCAGGATGACCTGTGTCTCTAATACTGGCAGAAAGGATGGCCAAACCTAAATAAGCCCAACAGGAACCTGTTTTAAACCTAACCTGCTGAACACATGTACCAAATAAAATTCACCTCCTCTAACTTTGGAGTTCTTAGATAGCTGCCTATCTAATCCAAAGCAGTGTTAGCACAGCATAACAGAGATGTCAGGTTAATGACTGAAGCATGACAAGTACCAATGCATTTGCACCACATATCTGCCTTTCAGCAAGAGTTATTACCAAGACAAGAGACCCTTAGTAACAGCCATGGCTCCATCTTTGATTGACTCAAATGACCCTTTAATGAGATGTTCTAGGTAACTGGATTTTCATGTTAGCAACACTTAGGTCAGCACTTCAGAAAGTGTAACATCTTCTCTCACTTCTATGCCACTGAGCAAAATGGAATTCCATCAACAAAGAAATCAGTGCTCTGTACTCATTTTTCCTTGCTTATTCAGGATGGTGTCTGCTTCCAGGTGTGACCAATGAACAGAGGGCAGCTGTATAAAGGCGGCTAGTGTCTGAGACTGGTTTGAATGTATCTGCATTCCAAGAGACTCCTTGCAAGTATGACTCAGTCCTCAAAAAATGTTAAGTGTACAGGGATTTGTGGGCTAGTAGGTTTTAGGTAGTCAGATCCCAGCTAGTTGAACTATAAGTCTACTTTTGTCATGGCAGATTTGTGGCATGCATGTTTCCTCTTCCTATTCTGTGATCGTGGCAGACATCACTAATGGATCACAGTGTTCATTCCCATTGGGCCCAGAGCTGAGTTAATTAATACCTTCTTTTAACTGTGCTCTGATTGACTCAAATGAGTTACAATGGCTCATATTTGGGAGAACAAAAATCTTGTTATTAATTTCAGACTTTAATTTTTTATCTTTATCCATTGATAGTTGACTGACGCAACATTCTCTATGCTACTATTTCCTTTGCAAATATGAGCTACAACTAAAATGAGAGAGGTACTGCCTTTATATGCCAGATACTGTTAGACACTAAGTGCTATCACATGTCCTATGTCATTAGAAACATCCCAAGGACAGAAAAAGAGCCTGAATTACAGCCCCCAGCAGTGGTTCCTGGGCTGAACGAGGGGTCCTTTTGGTTTCCTGCAGTGTTGTCACTGTATTTACTTCTGTGTACTATGATGGTCTGTGAATGTGACTGTGTCCCTAGTTTATCAAGCTACAATTCATTTTTTTTTATATATACATGTGGATGCCCAGGTATGGAATACTGCTGATTTGGGTATTTAGTAAAAAAAAAAAAAAAATGAAAGGATGGTCCTGAGTTCCAACTCGCTCTCACAATTAACAGGTGATCTGTAACAATGGCTACTAATGAGGGTTATTTATATCCAAACCAAAAAGATGGTGGGCAGGCAAGCCAGAAATGAGGCTGGGGCCAGGGCGGCTCTCCATGACTTGTACAAGTCTGTTCCTGGTGTGTGCAGCTGAGCATGGCAAGGGCCACTGCTTCATAGCTGTTGCTCTGCACTAGTTTTTGCCTTTCTCTGCCAATCCTAGCACTTAGAGAAGTTGTTTGGTCAGTAGCAAATGAAAGGGGGGTCTATAGTAAACAGAGCACTGGACTGCGAGGGGAGGATAGGCAGCCTCTTCCAGAAGGGCCTGACTCCCTTGAGTAGATTCTGCCTGGGCTGCTGCTGTTGCAGGCCTCGCTGTGGAAGAATATGTGCCCTAGCAGGAACAGTGGCAGCTCTGATGGTGTGTGAGCATGCTACCAAGGCAAAAGTGGGTGACCCCTGGTGAGCCTACTGCACCAGGGCAAGGGTTGTCCCTTTTCGGTCCCTTGTCCTCTCCTCTGGTCTCTCTCCTTTGTGCAGCTCATTCTAGCCTCTCAAAGAACCTGTGTCCCTGCCTGGGCCAGGAGAGGTGGGACCTTGACTTTTGCTCCCAACACTTTACTCTCTTTACTCTCTTTACTAGTCTCAGCAAGAATTGTTAGGAGAATGAGTGTGCCCTTTCAGGCCTGATTGCTTTTTCTGTTTCATTCTGACTCCACCTGCCTCCCACATGCTGGCCATGCTTCTTTGGCACCTGCACTGGCCATTCCCACCCCACCACCACAGACCTCCACCTACCACTGTGTCTCTAGCTCAGGGAGTGGCATCCTGTCCAGGCAGCTGCCCAAGGCAGACACCCTCGAGTCCTCCTGGGCACCCCTCTCCTCCAGCACCCCCCTTTGCCATGTGCATTTGTTTGCTTTGATCCCACTGCCACCACCCTACTGGGCCCCTGAGCAGCTCACACTGGATTATTTTACTGCTGAGCAGCTGGTCCCCTTGCCTTCCTGCCAGCTCTCTCCAAGTCTTTCTGCCTCATCCCGGATCTTCCGGCAAGGGAAATCTGTGTCCCTCTCCATTTAAAGTTCTTCTACAACTCAGACATCACTTCTTCCAGGAGGCCTGGATAACATGCTCTCCCAGGCCTGCACCATTTCCTGATGGTAAAAAGCACATGCTCCCTGAGCTTCCACTACAGCAAACGCCAGGAAGGGCCATCTTGTACTCTAGGCATCTATACCTGTGTTCGTGTGTGTGTACATGTGTGTATGGCACTCAGTGGTGGGCACTCTTTGCCTGCTACTTGATAACCCTTTAATTTTTCCCTGGAGCTGGCTGAGTCATTTCACACTTTCTTCATGTGACCAGGGTAAACCCACATTCGTGTAGGCCACACAAGGGGCCCAGTACACTGGTCAGGAGTTAAGGGTGGGCAGGTGCCTGACTATTTCTTTCCAACAGGTTACGAGAGGAAGCTAGCTGCGGGGTTTCAAAGGACTCTTTGTGTTAAAGAAGAGACTCTTCGTGTTAAAGAAGAGAGTACAGGGACGGAGAGGTGTTGAGCTTTGCTGGCACCAGGAGGAGAGACAGAGACACCTGTGACCTTCCTGCATGCCCGAGGAGAGAGGGCATAATAAGAGACAAACACTTGGTGATGGTGTTGTGCTGCTGCATTCCTGCACTACAGACACACTACAAGGCAGTAGGAAACAATAAGTGGTCTCAGGGGTTAAGCCAGTTAGTGTTGAGTTTTCTGTTACCTGCTGCTCACAACAAATACAGTGTCTTGGGGTTTTCACTTCCTACTTTGACTTTGAAGCAGTTAGGTACTAATCTTCTTCTTTTAGAATGTAGGCCCCCCACTTCCCCCTCAGGCTATTGGTTTAATCTCACCTCTGGATTAAATGAACAGCTACCACCATCTTGTGTCCTTCCCGCATCCTTTAAGATGTGCCTTCTTTAATGGATTTCTTATCTTTTTTTTTCTTAATGTGCAACACAGGAAGAAACATGAAAACAAAAGAGTGCCACTGTACATTCTAGGATGCCAAACCTACCTAATCCATCCTCACACACTCCATTGCACTGAGCACATGCCTATGCAAAATGCATGCTCAAAATGTTTGCTAAGTGAATAATTTAATTTGCCTCTGATGAGTCAAGAGCACTTAAGATTTTTACAATGTCCTAGAGTCATAACAATGAACAGTAATCATCAACAAACTGTGCTAAATTTATCCTGGTCCTAGGACATCACTAGTGGCTTCTGTTTGTTTATTTGACAGCCTTGATTCTACTAAGATGCTAAAGCTTTAAATAGAACAAGCAGATCTGGGTAGGTATAAGGAAGTAAAGCCTGGGTACATACTAAATGCACGTCTTCTTTGTGCCAGGCCCTGGAGCTACAGCCTCTGGTCACATAGACCAAGTGTCATCAAGGGATGATACAGTTTGAGACTGTAGAGAAACAAAAGCAACCTAAGAAGAGTGGAGGATGTTCTTAGAGGTAGGTAGAGGTTACAATAAAGATTCAAAGGCCAGAATCAGGGACGGTCCCCCAAAAAACAATTACACTAAATCAGAACGCAAAGAAGTTCATCAGTCAAGGAAGGAAAAAGCCAACTACAGTGGCTTTTGTAATCCTAGTTGCTCAGGAAGCGAAGATCAGTTTAAGGGCAGCCCAGGCAAACAGTTCACAAGACCCCATTTCAACCAGTAAAAGCTAGGTGTGGCAGTGTGTGGTCATTCCAGCTATGTGGGAAGTATAAAGAAGAGTTCAGATTGGCCCGGGAATAAATTAAAGACCCTATTAAAAAAATGCCTGAAAGATAAAGAGCTAAAGGTGTGGCTCAGGGAGTAGAGCGGAACAGATGCTTAGTAAGTATAAAGCCCTGAGTTCAAAAATCAGTACTGCCAAAAAAAAAAAAAAAAGAAAGAAAGAAAGAAGGAGAAAAAAGAGTGAAACACGATTAGGTTTATAGTTAAAAAAGGCACATTCTGTCTGAATTAGGGATGAAAGACATGGCATTGAAATCTAAGAGACCTGCCATAGTAATTTTCACTGTAAGATCACAGGGCCTTCTCTGGCTGGAAACAGGTTGGTCAGCTATGATGCTGGGCATGAGTCTACAAAAGCACACGGAACCCTGGTTGTTGCTCAAAGGTGATGGCTCTGGGTACTAGTCTCCAGTTTCCGGGTGCAGGATAGAGGTGGGTTTGCATTGAAGGCAGCATGGCAGAATGGAGTAATTTAAAAGTTTCTTTTGCTCTGGGTGCCAGTGGCTTACAGCTGTAATCCTAGCTACCTGGGAAGCTAAGATCTAGAGATTCAAGATTCAAAGCCTGACCAGATCGCCCGCCCCCACACCATTAACTAGCAAAATGTCAACATGGAGATGTGGCTCAGGTGGTAGAACACTAGTTATGAAAAAGTGTGTGTGTGTGTGTATGTGTGTGTTTGGAAGGGAGTGGGACCCTGAGCTCAAGTCCTAGCATCAATACATATTTTTTTCTTTTTTTTTTTGTAAAAATACTTGTCGGGATAAAATACAGCAGTCTGTTGCTTTCAAAGAAGAACTCCTATTGAACCACATATGTTTGTGTGTGCATCCACATGTGTGCAAAGTGTGTGACATGAGGTCCTACCTCCTCAGTCACCCTGGTCATCCATAGTTACGTAAGCTCTGGTCCAAAAGCCACTGGACTCCTCTATAACCCAGCTCAAAAGGCCATGTCTCTTTTTGGCCCTCCGCTTTTCCCCAAGTCCCACCAAGTAACTGGGCCTTGCTGAAATCAAACAACCAGACTGAAGAAAGTAGATATATTCTCAGCCAGTGGACCGTATCTGGTTCTGGTGTGCCTCAGCCCCGCTGGCTAGGCAATCCAGGGTCTTTAAATGCCTTTCTCCATACTGCCAAAGTATGATTTTCCTAAGTGTGCGGTTAAGTGAAAACAGTAGCATGCTCTGCTCCAGAACAGAGGCAGGGAGATAGCCATGGGAGCCCTGAGTTCTTTCATCTCTCACTCACATGACTGCCAGTTACTCAATGGTCCACTCACTCACTAATGACAAGGGAAGCAGCAACCGCTTCCAACTGCATGCTGGGAAGGACAGGCAAGGAGGGATAAAGCAGCAATGACAAATGGAGCTTTCCCACCTGGCTGTCAGTCCCACAGCTCCTGTCTTCATGGGTACCTCGCTCAACTACTTTTTCCTCCCTCCTAACAGTTACACGCTCTCCCTTCCCTTAAGATGTAAGTGCTTTTGGTTAAGGTGAAAAGCAGTCTTACATTTACAGGGAGAAAAACTTAGAGAGATAGGGCTTGTCTCAAGGAGGCTGAACTGGAGCTTCTGGCAGAAAGGACTTAAGATGACTCAGTTCCCCAACAGTAAACATGCTGCAAAACCAGGCCTCCATGATCAGCTCAGGTCTTGATGAGGAGGTTCTAGTCTAGCTTTGTTTAGGTTTCCTTCTGTGGTGACACATTAAAAAGAAGCAGCAATGGAATCCCTGGGACTAATCAGTATACCTGGTAGGATCAACATGACCTAAGTCCTGCTTTCTCTCCTCTGACTGTAGCAATACCACAATGGCTCCATCTGGTAATGGTGGGCAGCTTGCTGATGCAGGCAGTAATGTTCTGCACACTTCCTGAGCTCAGGCTGCTGTCAGCACTGTGCAGCGTGCTGACTGGGGGCTGCAGGGGAGTGCTGTGCACAGGGGGTGCCACAAACGTACAGTCTAGAGGGATGAACTCAACAGCTAGGCCCTGGCTTTTAAAGGCTTCAAGAGATGACACTGGGTGCACTACACTTATCCCAGAACAAACAAACCCATGAGTGTCTTTTCCAGAAAAACATGAGGGAAATAAACTACCATGCTCCCTGTGAAAGGGTTCCCTGAACACATTTGCTGTGATAAGAATACTTTCTGACCTGCTCCAGTAGAAAAATGTGTTATGATTAACAACATAGTTAGGAATAAAATCCAGCAAGTGGAGCAACTGTGCATCCCGTAATACTACTGGAGACAGGCAGGGGAGTGGCTTTGAGCAGGGGGAGCGTTAGGCCTGTAGGCTTCCTCCTTGGACAGTCTTCTCTGTATTGGCCAATTATGGTCCCTTAATTATTGCATTCAATATGCAATTATCAAGGACCTACTATTCACAAAGTACAGTAGAAAGCAGTATAGCATTGTGGTTACAAAGTATATTTTGGAATCAGATGGGAGATGGTGTTCTAATCCTTTCATTTCTTCCCTAGGTGATTTTGACAAAGCTCTACCGTTTCTCTGTGCTTCTGTTTCTGCCTATATAAAATGAAGGTAATAACTGCGTATTTTATAGGGTTCTAAGAAGAAAAAGTACTCCTCACTCTTAGGAATGGTGCCTGACTTCTAGTAAGTACTGAATACCTGCTGACTACTTATAATCTCTCTGAACCTCATTTTCCTTATCTATAAAATGGGAATAAAACTGACACATACCTCACAGGGATGCGGTAAGGATTAGATGGAAAAAATGCATGTGCAGTGTTTAGCATATTACCTTCAACATGCTAACTGTATACATATTAAATCCTAGCAATTGCTATCTTACAAGAGCCGTCTCCAATTATTTTATAAATAAAGGCACTCAGATATGAACGCCATGACTCATGTAAAGAAATACTGGGCTGGGATTGTAGCCTAGTGGTAGAATACTTGCCTAACATGCATGAAAACCCAGAGTTTGATTCCCCAGTACCACATACATAGAAAAAGCTGGAAGTGTTGCTGTGGCTCAAGTGGTAGAACTCCAGCCTTGAGAAAGCCCAAGGACAATGTTTAAGTCCTAAGTTCAAGCCTGAATACTAGCAAAAAATAAAAATAAACAAATAAATAAAGGCAAGAAATGCTTTCCTTTGGCAATTTCAGCAAGGGCCATTTAGAGACACTGCTCTCACCACCTCTGTCTGAGTTCCCAGTTGCAGTACAAACACTGGTCTGTGCTAGTTGTGCTCCCAAGCAACACTCCTAAGGGTCTAATGTCCCTCCAAATATTCTAGGCTGCCGGAGAATCTGTGCTGACCAGCAACGTCTGCTCTACCATTTAGGAGTCTATTTTAAAATCTGGCTCTGAGAAATAGGGAACAAGCACAAAGCCCGCAAGCTTTGGTACTTGGCTTGGCATGGAACAAAAGAGCCGTGTCTTACAGTATCAAAGAAGGAGCCTTCATAGTTGCTGACTGTGGCAAGTTTTTTCCACTCTGGCAAAGTGCTGAGCGTGTTACATGCATGTGCTGGAACAAGGGCTCTGTCAGGTTCCAGTATGTCTGAGGTCCTAAGGGTGTGAGCAGAGTTGTGGGCTGTAACCTACACTTGGCTCCAAAGTCCATGTATGCAAATCCTGGAGCAATTCCCAACCTCCCAAAGGCCACCCAGTCAACTCAGCCAGAGAGAACTAGTTTCTCACTATTCCACCCCTCTTGCTAGGGTCATCAGTCCAATGCCTTGTCTTTTTCTGATAGTTGCCCGATGCTGACACCTAGTGGCCATTCAGGCACAAACACCACCTCCTCAAAAAGCTGACCAGGCACACAGCCTGGGACAGACTTGGTGGGTCTCATTCAAGATGAGAAATTAAGCATAGAGAAACAGAACCACTTGCCTAAAACCAAAGCCAGTATAGAACTGTGAAAAACACCAGGCCTCAGAGTAGGGCCTGAGTTCCTGGTCAGACTGTAAATTCTACCAACAGGCAGATATTTCCTGCAGTCATTTAGCAAACAGCAAGCGAGTAGCTATACAGGCACTGTGCCAAGCTGGTGAGTATATGCCAATAAGCAAACAGGACAAGAATCTATCCTCACAGTTTGGCAAGAGAAGATGTGTACTGTGTACTGAGGTCTTACCCTGCTACCTGACAGAAACTGACACACACTAACTCAGCTAACCCTTGACACATGAACTCACTCCCCTAACCCTTGACTCCTACACGGGAGAGAAATATTTGCTTTAAAAAAAAAACGGGGGGGGGGCATTTAAGTCACGTTTTAAAAATTAGGTCTTTTATACCTTTTTTAAGGTGTAAGTTTCTGAAAATAAGGTTCTTGGACTTAATACTTCAAAAAACTCTTTAATGTGTTTTATGGAAATGGGGGTGGAACCCAGTGCCTTATGCACACCAGGCAAGTGCTCAACTGCCCAGCTACAATCCTAGCTTGATACAAAGAGATTTCTAAAAGTTCTTTGGAAGGAGGGCACCGGTGGCTCACCACCTACCCACGCACCATGTATTCATTATCTCCTCTGGGCCGGTATCCTAGGTATGAGAAAAAGGGCTCTGGTACAGACATTTTATGATATGGAATGTGGCAAAGGATGAGAAACCCATAGGTTAGTGCAATCAGGTATAGCTGGAAGAAAACTGAGTGTGGTGCTCTTACCTATTATTTTAGCTACTTAAGAAGCTATGGATGGGAGGATTATAGTTCAAGGCCGGCATGGGCCAAAAATGTGCATGCACCTATCTCAACCAAGAAGCGCTGGTTGTGCAGGCACAAAGCCTATCATTGCAGCTATATGAACTATGTGGGAGGTGTGAATAGAAGAGATCATGATCTGGATTGGCCCACCCCCTCCTCCCTCCACCCCCCAAAAAACATATCTAGAAAAAAAAAAACTAAAGCAAAAAGGTTCTGGCTATGGCTCAAGTGGTAAAGTATCAATCTAGCAAACATATAGCCCAGGAGTTCCTGGCCATGAGAGAAAAAGGAGAGAGAAAATATTGGGAGAGATTGCTCTACCAGAAGAGCCTGGTTCTTTGGGAGAAAAACAGTCTTGTATAGCTGTACAGGGGAAGATTCTAAGTTTCACATGTGTACAATCAACCAACAATAGACTGGAAATGTTTGAGAAAAAAATACCCCATGTTTGTCCTGAACACGCACAGATTTTAGGGTGGGATCTAACATAGTTTAACAACTTTTTATAGAGTATGTACATTATATTGTATACTAAAAGGCAATCTAGAATTTATTTAAAGATACAATAGCATGACTGTAGGCTATGTGCAAAATAGCACATCATTTTATATAAGCAACTTGAATTTCCATGGATTTTGGCATCCTCATGGGTTGGGAAAGGGTTCCTATAACCAATCAACTAACTTTATTTACCATGAAATAATTCTGTCACACTGTCCTTACTAAAAATACAAACTCTGATCTCTCCCAGGCACCCATTTCTAAAACCTACCCTTCTCTTTCCTGGCTGCCCTTGTTAGCAGAGACCACAACTTTAGCATGTTGCAATTTTTGAATGATAAATGCTAGAAGATGTTCTAAAATTATGAGGAATCTTGAATACCATTATGAGCTTGCTCACCCCAGCCTTGAAATCTCCTGACATCAAGAGACAACTCATAAATTAATCTATGCCAACTTTAGACTAGTAATCACTTTCAATAGTGGAAAGGGAATAGATGACAAAGAAGAAAGATTTGTCTGTGTGTGTGTGTGTGTGTGTGTGTGTGTGTGTATGTGTGTGTGTGTGTGTGTGTGTGTGTGTGTATTCTTGCCTGTGACCACAGGCAAGAAAGATGAATGTTTACAACTCAAGTATTGGGTTCATCTGGTGTAGTGGGAATTTCAGTTCTTTTCTGGCTCATCATGACCTCAGGATTTCACCAGAGATCTCTACCAAGAAGCATAAAAAGAGAAGAGTCAGAGCCAGGTGCTGGTGTCTCACGCCTGTAATCCTAGCTACTCAGGAGGCTGAGATCTGAAGATCATGGTTCAAAGCCAGCCTAGGCAGAAGCCAGCCTTGTCTCCAATTAATCAGTCAAAAACCGAAGTGGCACTGTGGTCCAAGTAGTAGAGAACTAGCCTTGAGTACAGAGGCTCAGAGACAAAGCCCAGGCCCTGAATTCAAACCCCACAAACAACAACAACAACAAGAATTCCATAAGAACTAATCCTGGGAAAAATACATCTCTCTTGAGCCAAATGAGTCAAACACATAGTACTCAAATATTTTTCCTAAATCAAAAAACTATGAAATTAAAAATTAGATATGGTACTAGGAATATTATCAATAATTATGAGAAGGTCCTGGTAGATATTAAAAAATAATTCACAGTAACTCACACAATGTGTATACTCTTTTCCTTTCATCTCTTTTAAGGAAAAATATCCCCAAGTAAGTAATTAAACTGATGTATGAGTAATAAATAGCCTCTTAACATTATCATGCCCTGAAACACTTAAGTGTGTCTCAAGTGTTTCTGAGAGGAAAAAGAAAAAGAATCAATTAAAGTCATTGCTGATATAAATACTATGATTGTGTCATCTACTGTAGGAGATAAAGATCCCAAACAATGAAGATGATAAATATGTTCATCCAGAGATGGGAAGTTTGGTGAACAAAAGACAGTAGATGAGATTTTTATGAAGTCTCTATTAACATAGGACATAGAAGAAGCTGAAAAATTGGGTCAAATTTGATCAATCAAAATAGTTGAATAACTAACACAAGACTAATAAAGATGTACAATCAGATAATAGTTGATAAGTTACTATATTTCACTCATTATCCTCCTGGATCTGCTTTGCACTTTTCTTTGAAAACTATATAAAAAAAGGATAGGAAGCTGGGTGCTACTGGCTCATGTCTGAAATTCTAGATACTTAGGAGGCTGAGATCTGAGGATCATGGTTTAAAAAAAGAGCCTCAGCAAGACTTTGAGGCTCTGATTTCCAACTAACCCAGAAAAAAAGCCAAAACTAGAGGCATAGCTCAAGTGGTAGAATGATGGCTTAAGCCAAGGCAAAGCAAGAGGCCTTGAGTTTAAGGCACACAAAACTAAACACGAAAAAGTATAGGGAGCAGTAGTAAAATTGTCACTTATAGCCGTGAGTTCAAGGTACTGGAACAAAACACAACACAATAGAACAAAACACCAAAAAGTATAGGGAGCAAAGTACTGGAAGCTCATGCCTAATAATCCTAGCTACTCAGGAGACTGAGGTTGGAGGACCACTGTTCAAAGCCACCTGGGGTAGGAAAGTCCCTGTGACTCTTATCTCCAATTATCCATCAGAGAACTAGCCTAGAGCAAGAAAAGCATAGGGTCAGCCTTCAGGGCAAGTTCAAGTCCCATAACTCACAAAAAAAACCCACCCCAAAACAACAAACAAAACTGGAATTGTGAGTAATAGTGGAATTGCCACTTCGGGTCAGAACTGGCACAGAACACAAACAAAACCACCAGAAAATGTTTGGCATAATAATGAAATTGTCATTATTAACCTATCAGTGAGTGAAAGCTACTTCCTGGCAGGTGTTAGTGGCAATTATAACTGAGCTAATACAAAGAATTTAAACTAGTAGGACTAAATAGAAATATCAATGTATATAATGTACTGGGTCTGTAATTAGGATCTCTACTAGATTTTCAGTTAGTGGTAAAAAAAAATCCTGTTTTCTGGTTTGTTTTGTCTCATTGCAGTCTCAAGGAAGGAAAGAGTTTGTCCAATGATATACATTGATTTGATTATGCCCACTGAAAATTTAATAGGTTTGAGTTTTAAATCTGGTGACATTTTAAACATTTTACTCCTTATATGTATGAAAGACTATTCAACCTTAAGTTTAAAATAATGGTCTAAAGGATGAAAAAATATTAAAAAGGAAAAAAAAATAAAAGTTAAAAAAAAAATCACATATACATATCAAGTCCTCGCCTCACAGGCTGACAATCCAGAAGCTTAGTCAAAACAAGGATGTCTTGGTTGGCTCATTCTAAGTAATTCTCTAGTTCTCCTGCAGGGGGCAAAGTTGACTCATATTTCACAATCACCAAAACATTAGTTTTCAGTTTGATTTTTACTTCCTGCTTGCCACAAAGATGCTCATTTACAAAAGGGTTTCTCCTTTCCCTATTTCTTTTGAATGCATTTCACACTGACTGATAAGAGAAGAATTCCAGCCCTTTTGTTCAGAAACAGGTAAAGGACATCAACACAGATCTGAAGGCTGGCCAGCCCAATCTAAAACTTGAGGTCAGAGCTATGGTGCTATCGATGAGAGTTTCAGATATATTCATGTTCTCTCTCTTTTCCTTTTTATCTCCCCGTCCCTCCCTCCTTCCTGTTTTAGGACATTCTCATTATGTCACAGTCAGTCAATCACTCAGTCAGTCTGTCTGTCTATCCCCCCTCTCCCTGGTCTCAGAATTTTCCACTGGGTCTATCTATCTCAGCCAGCTGATGCTCCCTCCGACGCGGCCTCCTCTGCAGGGCCTCTCTGCAAGCAACCACAGAGCTGCTGTAGGTCTAAGGGCTTGGCTTTTGCTTCCTGCAGGAATGGTAGGACCTTTCCACACTGTGGAGGGTGTTGGGTGGCTAGGAAGGAGTCCACACAGCAGTTCCTGGCTTTTCCTCCCTTTAAGAGTCAGGAATCCCCTGTGGGAGCTCAGATCTGGCCACATAGGGGCACAAAGAAAGGGGCATATGCCAGGCTAAAGTCTATCTCCAGGAGAGGCAAACTTGAGTTTTACATCTTGGTGACCCCCACAGCAGGGCAGAGGAGAGGCCTGGAAGGTGTGCCAATCATTTCCCCCGGCCCAGGCAGAGACCTGATTTTTTTTTTTTTTTTTGCCAGTTCTGCAGCTTGAACTCAGGGCCTGGGCATTGACCTTGAGCTTTCTCAAGGCTAGTGCTCTATCACTTGAGCCACAGCACCCCTTTCAGCTTTTTCTGTATATGTGGTACCAAGGAATCAAAACCAGGACTTCAAGCATGCTAAGTCAGTACTCTACCACTAGGCAAAACTCCTGGCCCCCAGAGACTTGATTTTTGTGGGTTCTGAATCTGCCATGATTTTGAGGGTTCATGAGTTATAGGGCATGAGTGACAGCCCTGAAAAATCATGAACTTTACACTTCTTAGCCATCATTAGATCCCGAGTGGGCCCTCCTTCTGAGCATTGGACAGGCAAGGGGCTTGCGTGGCCTTGTCTCCTTAATAGAGACCAAGTTGCTCGAAGACCATAGGGCTTCGTATGCCTCAGTGGATAGACCTAGGAGCCTCAGAAGGAAGTGGGCATAACACCAGCAGCCTGAAGTCTTCTTCCTCCATATAGATACTCATCAGACACTGGCTGGCTAACCAACAGAAGGCCTGCTGACAGCCACCTGGCCTGCCTGTCCTCTCAAAGCTGCACTATGTTCCCTCTTTCTGGCTGAAAAGCCATGTTTCCTAGTCCTCATAAAGAAAGGGTACTGCTGGACACAGTGTGTGCCTCTGTGTGCTTGCAATCCCAGCCACACAGAGGCACAGAATAGAGGATTGCAGGGCAGGCTGGCACCAGGTGAAATGGAAGAGCCTATATGGAAAAAACAAACAAACTGAAGCCAAGAAGGGTTACAGTAGAATGCCTGCTTAACAAGTGCAAAAACTGAGTTAAAACCCTAGTAACACCAAGAAAGAATTTTGTTTTAAAAAGATGATTATTTCCCCCAGGAAGAATGTCAGTATGACCCATCACAAGTGGGCTTCTTGTTGGGTGCCAGTAACTCACACCTGTAATCCTAGGTACTCAGAAGGCTGAGATGAGAGGATGGCAGTTCAAAGCCAGCCTTGCACAGCAAAATCTGGGAGACTCCTATATCCAATTAACTACCTGAAAACTGGATGGAAATGGAGAGTGCTAGCCTGGAGTAAAAAAAGCTCAGCCACAGTACCCAGACCCTGAATTCAAGCCCCACAACTGAATGCGCCCCCCCACCCGGCCCCCAAAAGGTAGGCTTTTGGTCAACTCGATATTATACTTACTAAAGATTGTCCAGACACAGAAGACAGTGTTACAAAAATAGGCTCAGCCAACAATGCTGAAGTCCTCACTGTACGTATGCCCACACCTGTAGGCCACAGCATGGGCATGTGGTCAGGAAAACTAGATGAGAGCAGGGGTAGAGCTCTACTAACTTGGGACTGTTCAATGCTCAGGGCAGATCTTAGAGAGCAGCTGTTGAATAGGACACCTACCTACCGTGGGCAAAAGCACCAAGTGTTGCTTAGCATCTGCCTGGACAAACCTCATCCTCAGTTTGGTCATCCCTGTACATTAGACCCTGCCTTCTACTTTTCTTTTTCTTTTTTTTGCCAGTCCTGGGCTTGAGCTCAGGGCCTGAGCACTCTCCTTGGACTTTCTCAAGGCTAGAGCTCTACCACTTGAGCCTCAGCACCACTTCCGGCTTTTTTCTAGGTATGTGGTACCGAGGAATCGAACCTGGGTCTTCATGCATGCTAGGCAAGCACTTTAACCACTAGGCCAAACTCCTGGCCCTGCCTTCTCCTTTTCTACTGTGGGAGATCACATCTTCTTTGTACTGAGAAGTGCACAATAGGAGAATATGAATTTAGAACATTTAGCTACATATAACCATGACTATATATTTTTATAACCGTTGTAAAAATAATGTATCAGTTTCTTAAGACAAGAACTTGGATAAAATGGTAGTGGAGTGCTTGTGTAGCTAGGTCATGACCTTGAGTTGTTCCTAATACTGCAATAAAAATTAAATAAGCATGGGTGCATGCATTTGTATATATATATATATATATGTACATATATATGCATGTGTATGTATACTCAAACACATATTTCTCTTAATCTAGAAGCAAAATTACTTAAATTTTTAAGGCCTAAAAATATGGGAAGTTGTTCAATGAAATTAGAAAAGTTGTTGAATTTAGTCAATGCAGTTTATTTCCCATATGTGCAAGTATTTTATTTATTTTTTTTTGCCAGTCCTGGGGTTTTAACTAAGGGGCTGAGCACTGTCCTTGAGCTTTCCTCAAGGCCAGCACTTGAGCCACAGCACCACTTCTGGCTTTTCTATGTGTGTGGTACAGAGGAATTGATCCCCAGTCTTTGTGAATATTAGGCAAACACTCTAGCAACTGGGCCAAACTCCCTGCCCACAAGTATTGTATTTTAAGCCAATCAATTACTAAGTATTGTTTATTATACAGAATAGTGGGAACAACATCTTGCATATAGAAGTGGTTTCATGAAGCCAAGGAAAAAAGTATCCTTCAAGTTCTTATCTGTAAAATGCAGGCAATACTGTCACAGGAGAATAATGGCCACCATTATTTGTGTGCTTACCATGTGTAGAACCCCTATGTTAACTGATGCAGTGACTGAGGTTAAGAGAGAGGCAACCTGCAATCCTATCTACCCAGGAGGTTGAGATCTGAGGATCAAGATTCAAAGCCAGCCCAGCCACAAGAGGATCTGAGACACTAATTAACCTCTAGAAAATGGGAAGGGGACTTGGCTCAAGGGTAGGGCTGTAGCCTTGAGCTGAAGAGCTCAGGAACAATGCTCAGGCCCAGTTCAAGCTCCATGACCCACAGAGAAGGAAAGGAGGGAGGAATGGAGGGAGGGAGGGAGGGAGGAAAGAAGGGAGGGAGGGAGGAAGGGGAAGAAAGAGAGGAAGAGGGAAAGGGAGAGGGAGGGAGAGAGAGAGAGAGAGAGGGAGGGAGAGAGAGAGAGAGGGAGAGAGAGAGAGAGGGAGGGAGAGAGAGAGGGAGGGAGAGAGAGGGAGGGAGGGAGAGAGGGGAGGAGAGGGGAAGAGAGGGGGAGAGCACTGTAAGATCACAGAGATAGAGAGCAAAGCAATGGATGTGAGTCTCAGCAGCCCAGTGCCTTGCTACCTCTGCACAGTATTATATTACAGAGAGCTGATGCATTTTGTAAGAGGAAAAGTTTAAAAGCAGGTGGTTGCACACATTTTGGCTTTCCTTCAAAATACTATTTGATATAAGAAACTTTTCGGTGTTCCAAGGATTTTAAGTTTTAAAAAATTGTCATAATTGGGGCCGTGAGTTTGGCTTAGTGGTAGAGTGCTTGCCGAACATACACGAAGACCTAGGTTTGATTCCTCAGTACCACATACATAGAAAAGGCTAGAAATGGTGCTGTGGCTCAAGTTGTAGAGCTCAAGCCTTGACAAAGTCCAAGGACAGTGCTCAGGTCCTGAGTTCATGCCCCAGGACTGGCAAAAAAAAAAAAAGTCATAATGGCCCAATGCCAATAGTAGTAGCTAACTATTATTATTTTTTAAACATGCCTCACTGAATTCATTATATTCATTGTTTCCTTTAACACAGATCTCTTGTGAGGCAAATGGTAGAATTCTCACTTCATAGATGAGGACTTTTAGAGTTAAGCCACTGTTTGTAGCTGAGGAAATGTCTAGATTCTAGTTTGTGTGATTACATTCTCTACCTCACCCACTACCAAACATATAAAGAGAAAGAGTGTTAAAGTTCTATTAGCTATTTTATGTTCCCAGAACTTTAAGTGGCCACAAAGAAAGTGCTATATTCTTTCAGGCAAAAAGATGAGCAGTTTAGGGGGAGTTTAGGTCTGCTTTCTGAGCTCAGACTATATCATTTAGGCCAATGTCTCATAGGGTAAGTCAGCTGGGAAAGAAGGGCAATGAGAGCTGTGATGTAGCTCAGTGGTAGAACACTTGCCTACCATGCACAAGGCTCTGAGTTCACTCTCTAGCACTATAAAACAAACAAAAAGAAGGGGGTGGTGTTACACCCACCATTACTGTTAACAGCCAGAAAAAATAACAAGGCTTGCACCTGAATGCATGATAAAGTCCAGCCTAGCTGAGGAGATAAGACCATGAAGGAGATATTAAAAATGTATTTAACACACTCTTCCATCACTGTCCCCAAAGTGACTCCAACTTCACTGACGCAAACATCTTGCCCATATGTGTCTCTTGCTCCTTCGAGTGGCTGTCTCCATGGGGTAGAGGCCTAAAGGACTCATTGCTGGAGTGGTCCGATGTACAAACAACGAACAATGTCACCAGAGAGGCTGAGTTGACCGTGTTTGGTATGAAGGAGACAGAGAAGTTTTCCCTCCAAAGGACACTTGACTATTAAGAGCGAAGCTGCAAGAAAGGTGGGGAGGGCAGGTCTCTGGAAGGAGGTGGACCACTGTGCGTGGTTTCATGGGGCAGAGTTCATAAACAGGAAGAGGCCTGATCAACACTCCCTCATGAGGTGCAACAAATCAGCTCTCGGATCAAGAGCGACTGTGTATGGGAAATGGTGATAGAGCAGTTTCTAAACACACACTAGCTTACTGTGGATTCTATCAAGTGTATCTTGGTATACAGGCAGAGAAAATCTATCCAGGGACAAAGGTCAAAGGCTTCCCTATGGTCACAAGAGAAGACAGTGACTGAGCCTCCCTTTGAAACCCTGCCATTCAAAGGCCATTCTCTCAAGACAGGCAACACACACACACACACACACACACACACACACACACACACACACACACACACACACGCACACCCCGATCCCCTTAAAAAGAATATGACAAGAAGCTCTGGCTTGGGAGGAGCAGCAGCACCTTTCCAACAAGTCCAAGTTACCTGAAAACCCGAAGGGAGGGTTTGGGAGGACAGGAGGGAGTAGGAACACGCCCCACGCCTGGATAGGTCATGAGCAGAGGATGAAGGACCACTTTAGGGCACTGAAATGGAGTTTCATGTACTGGGACAGGGGTTAAGAATTAGTATAACAAGATGCTAAAGTGGAAGTTTCCACTGTGGCACCAAGATGCAACACTGGGAAATTCCAAAGCAAGAGCCCAGACTGTAATGTGGAAATTTCTGAGAAATCAACCTAGCAGGCTCTAGGACCCAATAAGGAGGATAGGAACTGGAACCTTGAAAGAGAAGAGGTCTCAATGAGGAAATGCTTACATCTCGATAACCCCAACATAGGTGGAGTGGAAATGGTTGCACTTTCATCTCAAGCACCAAGATGGGTTTCAAAGGCCTCATCTGAATGGAACATTTATCTGAAGGACTGAAATGTGATTGGGGATGGTGAATGCCTATCATGGCCTACCATAGAGTAGATGGCTTTGTCCCTTCCCCAGCAGGGCCTGAAGAAATGCAAACACTCTTGGAGACTGACATAGGTCTCCTCAGAACAGGTGCTACCATAAGCAGGTGGGCTTGAAAGTCAGAGGACTCCTTGAGAGGGCCAGACTACAGACCAGAGCTGCTAAGGGAGAGCAAGCAATCAACAGGAGGAGAGCACTTTCTGATTGTGGGAGGTCCAAAGATCCAGCATAGTAGTCATCATAGTAGTCGTGTAGAAAGCCACAGGAGTAAGGAGTGAAGGAGATCTCCTCCCTCCAGGATAGAGAGAGTGCTGGAGCTTGAGAACATAGCAGAGGAAGAAGGGAGATAGGAATGAGAGCTTTGGACTTTAAGTGGCCTTAGGACTTTACACTACTGGAATATCTAAGAGGTGGGAAAATATACCCCACCTAATAAACTTAAAAGGAACAGTGGGAAATGAGAAGAAAACCATGGCTTAATTATGTCTTATGAGCATGTTGTATGATGTTTCAGTTATAGCTAACATTTGCTAAGCACGGATGGCAGGCACTGTGCCAACGACTTCACAGACATTACCTCATTCAGTCCCCCTAACAACTCCATGGGGCAAGTATCTTGTCCCTTTTGACAGAGAGGGAAACTGAAGCTCAGAGAAGTTAGGTCACACAGGGTTGGTAAGTAAGTAGAGTTCTGGGAATCTGTACGAGACCAAGTGTAACACCTAACCCTGAACTGCTTTATTCATTCAGATGAGTGGGGTTTTCAGAGAACAACTGTAATTGAAGCAAGCTCCTTCCTACTCTTCCTCCTCAGGGGTCCCTGGGTAAGAAAATCAAAGAAGAGAGTTTGAAAAAACAGAACTGCATGATCTCAGTGGCCTCTTTCAATACAAGGATTCTCCAATGCTATCTTCTGCAGGTGGGAAGGTAGAAAGAGGAGGACCCACAGCAGACAGGGATGAGGGAAAAGAGACCATGCCCAGAGGCAGCTAGAACAAGCTGATTCTAGCAGGTGGTTCTATAACAGACAGGGGTACTCAGAATTATAGTCATGTGCATAAATACAGTTCAGATCATGCACAGAAAGCATTTAGTACAGAGCCTGGTATTAGATAAATGGCAACTATGATTGTTTACATATAGGCCTGAAAACCTCAACATATAATTTAATGCAACATGCCCAGCCACTGACATCATTATGTCTGTTCCACCAGGGGCAATGTTTACTAGGGATACTGAACTTCACTAGTTGAGACAAATACGTAAGAATAAACTAGCCAAAACGAATACAATGAGAGCAGGTCAGGCAATAATTCTTTAGAAATAGGACAGCAGCTGATTCAAGTGAGAAACTAGAGGAAAGCATGATGCTTTTTTTCCCCAGCAGAATAGTACATGCACACGGTTTTTAATAATTACACAGATCCACAGAAACTCAGTCAATGCCTCTAGGTTAAGGAAGATTGCTGCAGATCCTCAGGAAACAATATGAGGTCCTCAGGACTCACCCTGGGGCCCGCCCTTCCTTCTATCCTCACCACAGGCTCATGGCTGGTAGTCTGCACTGTGACAGGAAACTTGAAGTAGGTAACAATGTCACCTAGTTGAACTTAATTTTTTCTTTTGTGCTGGTCCTGGGGTTTCAACTCTTACCTTTTTGCTGGAGATAGGATCTCATGAGTTTTCCCTGCCTGGGCTGGCTTCAAACTACAACATTTGGATCTCAGCCTCTTGAATAGCTAGGATTACAAGTGTGGACCAATGGTGTCTAGAAAACTTTTAACTCTGATGGATTCCAAGTGAAGAACTACTAATTTCTCTGTTTCTCAACTTTTTGGTGAGAGAGCCCTTCTTTTTTTTTTTTTTCCCAAGAAGAATCCATTTCAGGTAGTGCTGGTTGAATCTGGTATCTTTCAGAACAGGTCGACGACCCTGGTCAGAGAGATACTGCTGCCCACCGGTCACTTCTGGCTGCACTAATTCAGGTAGGGAATCAAACTGAGCCAGTAAACACGAAGCTTTGGTACTATAGTTAGAACTATAAGATCCAAGTGAAAATGATGGCTGGTGCTGAGTGAATGATGGCTGGTGCTAAGGTCTACCACCAGAGAGGGACAGCATCCCTGAGAATGAAGCTGAGAGAGCTAAGAAGGCAGAGTGCAGAGAGAGGCAGATGGGGAGAGAACATAAATAGTTGATGGGTAATTTTTAAGCTATATCTGAAGCCTGTGCAATTTGAACATACCAGTCATGTAAGTCAAGAAACTAGTTTAGGTAAGATTACTGTTGACTACAACAACAACAACATAAACCCTTAAGAAAAATAACTCCCCAAAGGAAATTTCTTTTTATGGATTGTCCTTGTGAAATTCTGGCCTCTTTTCTGATGATGATGATGATGATGATGATGATGATAATCCTGACCAAATAAATGTTGCTTCCATCTATGAAATTCCCACAAAAAGTCTGGGTGTTAACCTAACTCCCATATCAGCCTCTATACCACTGGTTCATCTTATGAGTATTGTCATCAAGCAGACGCTACCTGTTTTCATAATTTTTAAGGTTACAAATCAAGAAGAAAGCCTGAAATGCAATAGAAACGTAAGTCTATAGTTGGCTACTAATAAACAAGGCTGTGGAGGGAAGTTCCCATGAGCCTCTCAAACTTGCTCCAAAGAACTGAATATTCCAGTATGGGGAATGGTCCAGTTACAGGCATCAGATGTAGCACAGATATAGGGACACAGGTCAAAGCAGTCAGGCTCAGTATAAACTTTGAGTATCAAAAAGCCATTCCATTGACTGAAGTCATAATTTAGAAGGAATGGTAGATGAAAAAAAGAGAATTCACAAAGCACTAAGCAGAAGGTTGTTTTTGTATTCTTTTGCGAAAGGGGTGGTAAGTAGATTGCAATTCAAGTGCCAAATCTAGTTCACCAACAAGTGCCAAGGCTCGTTGGCATCAGGGAGCCAGGCCAATCTGTGAAGTCTATCATGAGGCTGTAGGGAAAAGGGGGGTAATGAATGGAGGTACTTGTTATTCCAGTGGAAACTACGATTCTCAGATCAAGCAAGGCCAATGGAGAAATGAATACCGGGCCTGAAAGCATTTTTCTTGGACCACATTCAGGTGTTACATCATATCTAAAGGTAGCCTGGTCCTCACTTACTGAAGGGATTCTTGGTGTTATTCTCCTCGTGAGCACCCTGAAGAACCTCCAAAACCTTGAATCACTCACATTGCTGCTTCTTAGTAACTACTGGCTTTATCTTCCAGCCACTATGAATTGTTATGTGAGTGTGTGTGTGTCCTTTCTGGGACTGCTGCTCAGAAAATCGAGGGCCAATGATCTGCTGGCAAATGAGTAAGCTTCCACCATATACTGGGGGCCTAATCTTACCTCTGACTTCACCCTACTTTCTCCCTCCCCATGCATTTCCATTTTCACTGCTTCCTGCCCCCTCTTCTGAATCTTAAAACATTATATGGATATTTAAGAGCCATCTTGAAAATTTTGAAAGACAGGCACACAGACTAGATTACCTCAACCAACATCACAGAAAACAGAATTATCTATCATCAAGGAAACAAATGAAACAGGGGAAAGGGTTGGTGGGAATGTGTATTAGTATAGCCACTAAGGAAGTCAATACCGACATGCCTCAAGAAATTAAAACAGAACTACCATATGATCCTCTTATACTGCTTTTAGGCACATATCCAAAGGAATTCGAATTAATATACAGAGAGATACCTGCACACCTATGCTATAGCAGTACCACTATCACAAGATGTGGAGCCTGTTTAGATGTCCAACAACTGATGACTGGATAGAGAAAATGTGGTATATATGCAACAGCCTGAAGAAGAATAAAATTCTGTCACATGCAGGAAAATATATGGAAGTGATGACTATTGTGTGAGGAGAAATAAGCCAAACTCAGAAAGATAAATATTGCATGTTTTCACTTCTATGCAGAAGTAATAATATGCCATGCCGCCCCCATTTTTTTTTGAGCAATCAGCAGGTAGAGGGTGAGAAGAAAGGACAGGATAATGATGTGTATGCAAGTATTACAGAAGTACATTACATGAAACAGCATAATGGAGCCCACTAAAAAAGGAGAGGGAAGAAAGAGGGGACAAAGAAAAAATGATAAAAAGGGGATGAATCTGATCAAAATGTCTTACATGCATGTATGTAAATAGCGCACAATGAAACTCCATTGTAAAATTAATGTATGCAAACAAAAACGATAGAAAATACACTGAACAGTGAATGGAGCCCATTTGACAAGTAGTTACGGGAAAGCTCCACTCAGGAAGGCTGAGGGAGGGAAGGAGGCTTTGGATAGGAATAGTGCTGGGTCAAGCTGCCAAGTCATCACATACCTGAGCCTTCTTTTTATCTTCCTTCTGACTTGCTTCCTGCATGTTCCTTCCTTCCTTGGGTGACAGTGCCCTTGGGTTCATCCCTGGCCACTAGCACCTACTTCTCTTTAGTACTACAGTTTGTTCTGCTTACTCAGTTCTTCCCCAAATGAAAATGATCTACCATCTCTATAGGACCTTGTGCTTGACTTTGCAATAGCTGATAGCTCAGAACCTTACCTCTTTTCCTTTCTCAGGGACAGGAATATTTTAACAAGGTATTTTGAATGATGATAATAATAATAAGCCATGTAAATAATTCACTAACAATGGAATAAACTATAACAATGGAATAGATGCAAGTAAATAGGCAAGTGAATCATCATGTGATTCTGAAATAGCTCTATGTACGGCAACTAACATGGTTCCTGGCATACAGGTGTCACTCAGAGAAACAGTAGAGAATGACACTGGCCAAAAGAGAAGTACATCCCCTTTGCTCAGCACCTCCATGATAACAACAAAATCATATTTCAAAAGCCTCAGTAGATACTACTTATTACCACTGTTGTCATTAGTAAGTCTATCTCTTCCCAATTGCTGTTCAACTATTCACTGCTTAGGGCTGTACCACCACCATGCAGGTAACTGTCCTCAAAACACTGATTGCTCACAGATGCACATTCAGTGGATATGCTTAAATTATACTATGGCCTCTAAAGCTTTTTAACATACTTCATCTTACCTTGTTAGCAATTTTCAAACCAGAAAATTATTTCTATTTTCCAAGTAGGAAAAGATTGCATTTATAAGGTCCCAGAGCTGGAAGGTCTAATGTAAGTCTTATAAAAATGCCTTGTTCTTTCTATAACAAGAACAAGTGGTCACCAACTATACAATATCACATAAGAATCGTGGTGTTGGAGAGGGGCATGCTTTAAGATCCCTGGGTGGACCTCAAATCTAATAAATATGCAAGGCCAGGGTAGAAGGAACTATGTGAGTTTGTTTTATGGCAATGGATGCAGTGCCCAGGTTACTTCCTGGTTGAAAAAGTTCTCACTGCACTAGGAAGCCATATGGAACCTTCTGCTCTCAAAAAGCTAACAGCAACCGAGGAAGGAAGAGTAGCCAAGTAAAAACAGTCGAGGGGGTACAACTTAGCTTGAAAGTTTGGAGTCAGTGAGACTGCAGAGAGCAGGAGTGAGGGCAGGATACAGAGAAGAGAAGATTCCAGTAGGCCTTGCAAAAATGGGAAAGATTCCATATAAAGAAGAGGTATGCAGAAGGAGATGCCTTGGAGATAAACGGTAAAAAGCGAAGTCTGGCAAGAGTAAGGGGAACAGTGGAAGATGAGTGAGAGAGTACAGGACCAGCTAGTGAGAGTGGAAAAGCCACAAGCCTAGGCTTGTGTGACAGATAGTGTAGAGGGGCAGGGATAGATTCTGGCCAGAGAGGAATATCTGGTAAGGTGAACTGGAGGGTGACTAGGGGGAGCTAGTGTGAAAGTGCAGTATAGCAAGGCTGGAAGGTGGGAAACCTGGTACCAGAAAAGCCATTGAGGAGCCCATTGAACAGACTGGCCTTCCAGATAGTAAGAAGTAAGACTATGACTCTACAGTGTTGCTCATCAAGATCAAAGTCCAGGCAATGAGATGAGAGCATGACCTAAGTCTTCTTGCTGTGCATGGGCTTCATGTTCTACCCAGTTGTGATCTATAAATACTATAGAAGATGGCTAACTGGTTATACTTCTCCACCCTGCAACCATGCTCCTTGCAATTAGATCACCAAGGAGAATAGTTATGTATACCTCTCTCTGAGTGCAGGTTAGCTATACAACTTGCCTTAGCCTCCAGAACCCAGTGGGAACACCCAGCCTCAAGACTATTCTGTCTCTCTTGACACCATGGCCAATCACCAAATGAACGGAATATTTCACTGAAGAGCAACAAAGAACATGGCTCAGCTAGTGTTACCACTTCAGCCAACAGCCAGGTGACCCAAAGGGAAAAAAAAGCCAGTTTTGACTTAGGACTTATACTTGAATAATCTCAGTTAAAACTAGAAGAATTACACAGTTGGCTCAGTTCAATAAGTAACTGCTGTTCTGAGTGAGAGAATTTTGGGAGTAGTTTGTTATATAGCAAAAGCCAACTGCTACACTCTGAAAATAACAGTACAGCTGCAAAACCAGTGATTCTACATGAAGTCTGAAAAGCATTTCCACTTAAAAAGTACACTTCTTTCTTAGTTCTACAGGATTTTTTTCTATCAACAACAACAAAAAAAACCAGTTTTAACTATTTAACAGCCATGGTTAGGTGAGCTAAGAAATGAGATTAAAAAAATAGATCAGTGAGCAACAGCAGAGTGACACTGCACCAAAAGAAATGCACTCATTACCTCACTTATGTAACTAACCCCTCTATACACCACTTTTGTAATAACAATTAAAATATAGATCAGTAATGGGGAATGTAGCTCTGATATGTTGTAACTCTGTGCCAATTTTCATTACAACACACTGCAGGGGACTGTCTGACTTCCTTGGCAGAAGTAACAGTTTGTTGTTTTGGATACTATTTGAAACAAGCAGACCATCAACAGGAACATGGAAATAGTTTCATTTCAAAGCAAAGTGAATAATATTTGGTACTCAGTGGCCTAGCTCTCCCTTGCCCATGCACATAGCAAAAGAATATGATCTAATCTGGATTTGTGTGTGTGTGTGTTTGTTTTGGAAAGGCATGGGAACATCATAAATCATTCTGGAAAGCAAAAAAAGTACAAATATATAGACATCTAGTCATAGTACCAGAAAGGATACATCTAACTTAGAAGTGTGAGTATCATTTCAAAAATAATGCCAGAGTCACTTTGTTTTATAAAGAAAGAAAACTTACCAGTAAGATTTAGTGTGGTCCAGTGTTTTCAGATTTCAAGTAGGAGAGTGAATCTGAAACGGAATTAAACAAACATTCCATAAGTAAATCACATTTGGAAAATGTGTTTTGGTCCCAAGAGACTGCCATAATGTGGAGTATTTATTCTTTTAGTTAAAGATTAACGAAGCCTTTTTTTTTCTGGCTCCTAATGGAGGAGGAGTGTATTTTTTTTCCCTACATGTTTCAACTTTTTGAATAGAGAGAGTTTTCTCATTTACTTCAGGAAGTGCTGAAAGTCTGAAGCCAGCATAACTATAAATGGTAGTGTTTTCATCCAAACTCGTCTAAGGCAGCACAAACTTCCTTTGCTGCTGCTTTTCCCTTCATCCCACAGTCCCTTCTGCTAGGACAAAGTCAGGGCTTCATCTGTGGACTCATATAAAAACTGTTGGTTGGTCTAACCTGAAGGACAACAGGAGGGCATGTCAGGCTTTCCAACAATAGACACTAGTAAAGTTACCACAAAGTTCTGTCTTACCAATAATGATGAGTTTCAGGGTGTGTTATTCAAAAGAAACAGAATGCAAATGTGTGTCACATAAAATGTTACTAGTCACTATATTAAAAAGGAAACCTTTTAATTTTAATAATATTTTAAACTTAACCCTTTACCAAGAATAATATAATTTCAACATCATTTTATATAAAAGTAACATCTTTAAAACAAATTTTATTGTGCATATTTGATACTTACAACATGACATTATGAAATATACATAAATAGTAACAGCTACTAAGGTGAAACTGATTAACATATGTATCATGCCAATAACTGTTTGTGACAACAGTGGCTAAAATGTACTGACTTTAAAACGTCCCTGATATGGGTTGGATGTGTGGCACCAGTGATAGAGCTCCAGCCAGTAAGAGGAAGCATCAAACACTGACGTTAAGTCCCAGTCTCAGACAAAAATCAAAAGAAGTCCCTAATATGATAGTTTTATTCACTGTGGTCCTCTTATGATAAAAGCAGATCTATAGGTTGGTGCATCCTATGATACAAATGTTACTTGGCACACTTGCATCTCTCCTTTTCCTCCTCTGTCTTTTTTTCAAAGGACATCTTCAAGATGCATTTGTACGTCTCAACTCAGGGCAACCAGAGTGCACGTAGTAACAGCACACAGGGCTGGTTTCTACATGCAGGACAGCATAGGTCTGGGGAATACATTTGTGGCTATCGTGTGATGGCCAGGCACCAAGCAAGTCAAATGTGTGTATAAATTTTATTTACCCTATTTCTTTTTCCTAGTGATTCACCATTACCTCCTTTAACCATGTCATTTTAATGAAAATCATATAGTAGAAAGAGCGAATATACAGCATTTCCTATGTGCCAGGACAGTTCTTGTTCCTGTTATTTTAACTAGCCCTCATAATAACTTGAAGTGTTTAAATTTATCATCATTCCCACTTTGTAATGAGGAAATCAAAGGAGGCCAAGTCATTTATCCAGGGTTGTAAGACAGTGACAGTCTGCCTGATTCCACGCTCTTAGCCAATATACTGTCATTAAATTTGAACAGTTCAAAATAAGAAAATTACTTTCAGTTTTAATTATCATCAAATGATTCAAGTCTGCTCTCATAACATGTTTTAAATACTAGCACTGATGGCAAATTGGAAGGGATACTGATGTGCTAGAAAACTAAATTAAAAGACAATGTAGGGGTAGGAACAGGAAAGCCAGTATAGCAAGTCTGGGATCAGAGGGACTGCAAAGAGCCTGGAGCTGGGGGGGGGGGCAGGAGAAGGGGGGGGGCTGTGTGAATAGCCCAGGTGGAAGGGAGAGGTGCTGTATGAGATTTATGAAAAATTTTGTCTTTGTGATTTGTCACAGGGAAGGGTCTATCTATGGTTATGATAGACATCCTGGTATCTGTCTTTTCAGAGGTAGGGAGTTAAGACTGAAAGAATTAAGTTGAAAGCATGGGAGAAAACACATCCTTTCTACTTTATTAATCTACATTTAGTGAGCCATTAATCCACACTCAAATTTACATGCATGATCTCTCTGCCGCGTCATACAGGAAGGAAGGAGGGCGGTGAGTCGGTCAGTGGATCCAAGAGTGGAAACCACTGCAAGCAATACAGCCCCGTCTACATGGGAACTTAAACCTGCTGAAAAATCCCTAAATCCCTTAAGGATTCCTCTAGGTTTTATGATCTAGTTCAAGCTGTCTTGTCTGACAAAGTTCACATGACCTCGCACCTGTCTCCATTCCTAGCACTTCCAATGGTCTCCTTGTCCTTCAGCCACAACTTCGAAGTACAAGTACTAAGTAATTATTCAATTCAGTTTACAATTATATAGCACTACTTCAGTTAACAATAATAAAAGCATGGCTTCACGGAACTATGTCCAAGTGCTTCACAAGCTCTGCTAGTCCTTTTAGTAATCCTATGGAGGTAGCCTTTATTGCCTATTTAGCAGGTAAGTAAACTAAGGCATAGAAGTTAAGTGAGAGGCCTGTCAGTGACTGTTCCAGGACATGAACCCACACATTCTGGTCTGGACCCTACTCTCTTAACAGCTACCCCATTCCCGCCAACTAGGTAGGGTCCTTTACTGTCTATTCCCATTATCCCTTTAATTCCTGCCATAACTCTCCTTTCTCACTGGTCCTTGAAAGTTGAGAATCATCCTCTAAATCATCTTTATGTCTACAAGACCTAGCAAGGTGTTTGGTGTGTATGTGTGCGTGCGTGTGTGTGTGGGGGTATAAGTACGCACATACACACATATATATGTACATATATATACAGAAACACTCATACATAGATCTTATAGAGATCCTCATCCACAGGCAGTCATAACATATAGAGCACTCATTATAATATGTATCGTATAATTTACAACTAATAACAACAAGGTACAGTCTCCAGATATGCACATTAACAAAACAAGCTTTAACTTAGTCTTTTTTTTTTTGTCCATCATGGAGCTTGAACTCTGGGTCTGGGCACTGTCCCTGAGCTCTTAAACTCAAGGCTACCACCTTACCCCTGTGCCTGGGTGTTGTCCCTGAGCTCTTCAGCTCAAGGCTATCGCCCTAACCCTTGAGCCACAGCTCTACTTCTGCCTTTTAGTAGTTAACTGGAGGTAAGAGTCTCATGGACTTTAGTGCCCAGGCTGGCTTTGAACCACAATTCTCGGATCTCAGCCTCCTGAGTAGCTAGGATTACAGGTGTGAGCCATGGTGCCCAGCTTAACTTCATCTTTTAAGTCTATCCAGTACCAAGAAACAATTATTTCCTACACCTGCTCAATATTAGAAGGAACAAAAGTGACTCAGTTTAGCAGGATTGACCACATTTTCAAGTTCATTAGCCTCATCTACTCTGTATGTGGATCTTAAGTTGTAGCACTCAGTGGACTTGGCTGGTAGTGAATGCTAGGAGACACATTACAATTTAGCCTCTTGGATAGGCCTTAATCTTTCTTCTGAGTTCGATGTTTCTTTCTATTATTACCTAACTTCCTTCTCGATGACTATGAAAAGTGATCTTGCACTGTTACTCTCACTTAACAGTAGACAAAAGTGATCAGGAGTTTAGCCTAGTGGTAGAGTGCTTGCCTAGCATGCACAAAGACCCGGGTTCGATTCCTCAGTACCACGTACATAGAAAAAGCTGGAAGTGGTACCATGGCTCAAGTGGTAGAGTTCTAGCCTTGAGAAAGTCCAAGGACAGTGCTCAGTCCCTGAGTTCAAGCCCCACAATAGACAAAGGTTTCAAGGTCTAGACCATGCACAGACCTCTACAGACAGAAAGCATTCTGAGTTCACATCAGAGATTCTAGTAGGGCTCTGGCTCACCCTGCCACTCACAGATTTAAAAATCAGCCCTGACACCCACCTTGCCTACTGCATCTGAGAGCTAAGACTTTCTCTGAACAGGAACAGCAACGTTATCCATCACTAACAAATTATAAATGTAGTTTGATTTGTTATCTCATCTCCCTTTACAATAGTAACAACAGCAGCAACAACATTAACTATTGCTGTGAGGTTTATAGGGAATAGATTGTGTGCTGAGCATGATGGTAGCTGCTGGAGATAACAACAGTGAGTGAGGACATGACTTTTGATTTGAGGCCTATACTTGTAATGGGAGCAAGAAAATGAATATATACAGAAAGAAGTAAAAAAGATAATTTCCAAGTTAAGTTCTATTTTATTTTAATACAAGGGATCAATGTGACCTAATGAAAAGTTTGGCTATGTCTGTTTGGCAGTGCTTGGAAGGAGTCTGAAGAGTTATCAGCAGCTAAGGGCCAATTCTGAATCTCTTGACTGTTCAAGGTGAAATATGTAGGTATCTTTCTATGATGGCACCAGCAGAACTGGAGAGAAATCAATGGGTTTCTGGGACAATTAGGATTTGCTGATGTGGTAGATGTGAGAAAAGAAACTGAGATTATTTTTTCACTCAAGCAACTGGGTCAACAATGACTTCATTTACTCAAGTAGAGAAACAGGTTGAGCAAGAAAGAAAATCATGAATTCTGACTTGACCTGGTTAACTTTGAAACATTCACAGACAGAAAGCAGTTATGAAATCTAGAACTAAACCGGGCATGGTGGTATCCACCTAAACTCCCAGGACTCTGGAGGCTAAGGAAGGAGGATTGTGAGTTCAAGGGTAGCCTGGGCTACACAGCAAGCTCCAAGCCAGCCTGAGCTATACAGTGAGACCTTGTTTCAAAATACTAAAAATACAAACACAAAATATTAAACAAGCAAACAACAAGAAGCCCAATACTGTGCACTCTAACAGAGTCACTGTCCTCAGTACATATGGGCATTTGAATTAAGATACAATTCAATACTTTGTCACTTGCAATGGACCAGCAAAGGCATACAATTCTATCACTGTGAAAAGTTCCTTTGAATGGAATTTGTCTAGAATGCACACAATAACCTCCTCGATTCAATTATAACATGTTTCAATTATAACATAGAAAGTTATAGTCCTGGAAGACCATCAGCGTTGCACTGGCAGTTGGATTCTGATTAGACTCCATGTATTTGTTTCAACTTACATTTTAATGTGCTAGTGGGAGAGGGAAATACTGAGGAGAGAAATGGAGTCAATTCTGGATTTGTAGGCCTGACTCTCAGCTCTGTCCTTGTTACCAGTGACTTTTGGCAAACCCCTTACTTTGCATGTGCCTACAATGTCCCCACCTATAAACTGGAATACACTATGCTAAGAATGTTGGAAAATGCTTCCAGTTCTGGAGATATGGCCACTGATCCCTATGCAAGTGTATTTGTTTTCACTTGCAAATCTGGATACAGGATTATTTCAAGTGACAAAACAAATTCAAAAATGTTTATGAGGGGCCGGGAGTATGACCTAGTGGTAGAATGTGTGCCTAGCATGCTCAAAGCCCTGGGTTTGATTCCTTGGTACCACATACACAGAAAAAGCTGGAAGTGGTGCTATGGCTCAAGTGGCAGAGTGCTAGCCTTGAGTAAAAAGTGTCCAAAGACAGTGCCCAGGCCTGGAGTCATCAAGCCCCAGACTGCGAAAGAAAAGAAAAGGAAAGGAAAGAAGGAAGGAAGGAAAGAGAAAGAAAGAAAGAAAGAAAGAAAGAAAGAAAGAAAGAAAGAAAGAAAGAAAGAAAGAAAGAAATACAAAGAGAGAGAAAGTTTATGATACACACGAAGGACCCTAATGTTGTGATAGAAAGTACATGATCCACCAAGATGGGACAAAGTGACAGGTACCAGTGGCTCATGCCTGTAATCCTAGCTTCTCAGGAGGATGAGATATGATGAGATATGAGGATCATATCTCATGAGGTAGGAAAGTACGTGAGACTCTTATCTCCAATAAACTACTCAGTAAAGGCTGGAAGTGGCAGCAGTGCCATGACTCAAGTGGTAGACTGATAGCCTTGAGCAAAAGCAGCTCAGGGACAGTGCCCAGGCCCTGAATTCAAGTCCCAGGACCCATTTAAAAAAATAGATGGAAGCCAGGAGTTTAGCCTAGTGGTAGAGTGCTTGTCATAATAGCATGCATGAAGACCTAAATTCCTCGGTACCACATACATAGAAAAAAAATAGATGGGACAAAATCAAGGAAATAAAATGTTTATTATTACATGCTTGTTATTACATCTGGAGAAACTTGGCTGTTATTGTTAATGCAGGCAAGAACATTAACTCTATAAAGAAATGCTGTCTGTATATGTCAAAGAATCACAAATTAAGTCTCAAGTTCCAATGGTAAAAGCAGGAAATAAAATGTCAGTGTTTTGCCCATTGTGCCAGGGTTCCTGACCCAGAAAATGACACACCCAAGAGGCAAACTGGCCTACTTTATCCAGATGGCACCACACCATCATCTCCACCTCAAGACTGGCTCCTATCTGGAAGAGCTGGTCTGGGCTGCTCATCCTTCATCAGTAGACTAGAACTCTGCTTTAATTACGGAGCTGGTGGTACATGCTCTCAAGTAATGCATGGATAAGATGAAGCTAAAAGTATTATGATAAGGCCAAAGTCGGTATGAAAATTTAAAAGTACCCATACAATCCTACTTTGTTATACTTTAAGGAGATACCTGAAGGGCCAGGAGTTTGGCCTAGTGGTTAAAGTGCTTGCCTAGCATGCATGAAGACCCGGGTTCGATTCCTTGGTACCACATACATAGAAAAAAGCTGGAAGTGGTGCTGAGGCTCAAGCGGTACAGCTCTACCTTGAGAAAGTCCAAGGACAGTGCTCAAGCCCTGAGCTCAAGCCCAGGACTGGCAAAAGAAAAAACCAAAAAAAAAAAAAAAAACCCAAAAAAACAACAACAACAACAACAAGAAGATACCTGAAAACATCAGTTAAAAATAAAAACTTTCAAGACACTGGCAGCTCATGCCTGTAATCCTAGCTACTTAGGAAGCTGAGATCTGAAGATGGTGGTTCAAAGCCATCCTGGGTAAGAAAGTCCATGAAACACTTATCGCCAATTAACTATCAGAAAACCAGAAGTGGAACTGTAGCTAAAAGTGGTCAAGTACTAGTCTCAAGCATAAAGGCTCAGGGACAGTGCCCCAAGCCCCTGAATTCAAGCCCCATGACTGAGAGTAAAGAATAAAAGAAAAATAAAATCTTGCACACAGTATATGTTCCACGTTTTTCTATGGAAAGGGCACTGGCAGTTTTAAAAAGATGCCAAGCTTCTCTGAAATCTACCCATATTCCCACCATCCTGGTGTTAGCTATTTTTGACTTCTACTTTTGTTAGACATGTATTTTTGTATGGTACTGTCTGTAGTTTGTAAGCCATTGGTCATAAATTTAGTAGAGGTTTGAGAGTTGGGCAGATCTAGGGAAATAGTGGATTCTTGACTAATAAGCTGCCAAGTCTTCAAACAATTTATCTCTAACCCTCAACTCCCCATGGTGCAAAATGAGAATACTTTTTGTATATAGCTATTGAAAAATATTAGCATGGTGCTAATATATTTTTAAAAGTCTTTTTAATTGATGGCTATCACTGCTTCTCTTCATTTCACCTTAAATCTTAATTATTTTGCAAATATTTCTAAACATATACACAGTACTTTTCCTATGAAAAGGCCATAAATCACTGGATCAGTCCTCCAAGGCTAGGTATTTAGGCTAACACTAGTTATTATTATTATAAGTATAATTTCCTTAGATATTTCTGTGATTTAGGTTTTTTAATTCTTTATTTTGTCTAGTGTCCTTAAATTTTACAGAAGGACTGCTAGGTGTTTTTCCTTCCTTGGGGCGACTTTTACTAAAATACAGTAATAATACCAACAAGATACTAAAAATCCTAATTTTTTATTTTTTGGCTGTTGTTGGTAATGAGGCTTTACCTCAGGGTTCCTAGGCTTTCTTGCTCAAGGCTAGTACTCTACCACTTTGTGCCACAGCTCCACTTCTGATTTTCATGTGGTTAATTGAAAATAAGAGTCTCAAGGACTTCCTGCCTGGGAACCACAATCTCCTGATCTCAGCTTGCTGAGTAGCTAGGATTACAGGCATGAACTCTAATGTTTTACACAGAAAATGATACTATTAGTTTGCACTTCTATGAGAATGAACCTTTTCATGTTTGTTAATTACTAATAGTTTATCTTCTTGAAAAAATGTTATTTGTATGTTAGGATCTTATGAGTATCAACAGTTACTATATATATATATATATGTACTATATATATCCTAAAACTTGTACAATTTTAAAATTAACCACCTTTTCACTTCCATGGCATTGAGCAAATAATATACAACAACATATTTAAATCTCATGAGCTATGGCAAATAGTTTTTCTTTTTTTTTTTTTTTTGCCAGTCCTGGGCTTAAGCTCAGGGCCTGAGCACTGTCCTTGGATTTTTCTCAAGGCTAGAACTCTACCACTTGAGCCTCAGCACCACTTCTGGCTTTTTCTAAGTATGTGGTACCGAGGAATCGAACCCGGGTCTTCGTGCGTGCTAGGCAAGCATTCTTCCACTGGGCCAAACTCCCGGCCCCTGAGTTTTCTTTTTTAATTATTTTTTTCCCACCCAAGTCTGCTTACCTCCACTTTGACCGTGCCAGCCAGGCTGAGAGGGAGCTGGAGTATAACAACCCCACTGTACAACAGGGAAACAGCTGCAGAACGGACAGATGACTAGGGCAGAATCTATGGTCTGGAATTGTCAAGACTAGATTCTGTGACTCTCTTTCTGCGAACCCTTATGAGGAACCCATAGGACCCTTATGAGAGGAAGCTTGTCAGGTACAGGAAGAGATGGATTTTTCTTCAGCGTAGCTCACTGTTCCAAGCAAAGGCCTTCACATGAAATATTAGAGGACCAACCCAATCTGCTGCATTGAAATCTCAAGAAATATCAGCAAATTTAGTGAATCCACCAAAATGGTGGACAATCTGACACTTGTAGGCAGGTAATCAAAGTAACTTTTACCTAAATTATGTTTTATGTTATCATGATATAACCTGATACTGCTACCAAGGCTTCCCTTGTTCTTTGGGTCAAGGAGACACTCTGCTTCCTGTATTTCCACAATCAACCTTCTACCACAGATTTTTTTTTTTTAACACATGTTGAACTACTCCATGGTAAAGATCCCGAGTCCATTCTAATTTTTAGTTGTAGTTCCTAAATTGCTTGGGCAAGAGGAACACTAATTCAATGTTTGGCAGAGATGGAAGAATTTTATATAATTAGCAGATAGGTTAAAATAAAAGCATTAAAATACAGGCTACATCAACTGTGTGCTCTTTGCTATATCACTGTGTTTTGGCAAGCATGCTGCCACATATCAGTCCCAATGTGCCCTTAGGCCAGAAGCAATATTAAACAGAATGCCTGCACACATCTCCCACCTTGAAAAATCTGTATGATTCTGTAGGTTAAATTCTTTTGTTTACAAATTCACTCCTCAGAAAACAAGTGTGCGTATGTCCACACACATCTAACAAGTACTAAAGTCCTGGTCAGCACTTGGAAAAGACTGATTAAAAACAAAACAAAACAAAAAACCCCATGAACATCTGTTTCCTAATACCAGGAAAATTCACAGGAAGTGATCAGTGTTAACTAGCAAGAAAGAAAAATAATCTAGATTGAATTATGAAACAAAAACACCTAAAATTCTGCGAGTCACCAGATCTTCAGAGGTAAGAGGAAGATTTTATCCTTACTGAAACACTTATCACAGGAGAAATACTTTGAGTCCATGTTTAAAAAAAAAAAAACATGCTATACAATATATTCCCACCTCCCCACTGATATTTATGTAACCCTGCCTGGTTGGGTTGGGCATTTTGTGTTTATTTTCATAAAGTTGCCAGTGCCTTACAGAACAAACGAAGAAGTGATTGAACTGGAAGGCAGTTTCTGAAAGGAGAGGATTGGCTCTTCTACGAAAGATCTAGTGTGGATATGTCTCCCCGGGAGACTGGAGGGACAGCTACTGAAGCCAAACAGAAAAGCCACATAGCAAGGCCAAAGCAAACCACAGAGGAAGGCGAAGGGCAGGTTATAGTTTGTTCCCCTGGCTCTTTATAAACTGCTCTGGTAGCTACTCAATACATGGAAAAGCGGAAGATGTTTTGGGGTATAGCATAGAACACAATATGGTGCCTTTCCCTGAAGAGACTGAAGACAGCTGAGCTATTACAGCTCTGGTGGCAGAATATAATTGTGGTAAGTACAGGGCAGTATGACAGTGCAGAGGAGGGTGCCTAAACCAGCTTAGGATGCTCATGGAAGGCTCCCAGTAGGGAACAGTGTCAAAGAGAACCTGAAGAAGGACCAAGGTTCAGGCTACAAAGGGCTTAGTGTGCAGAGGCCAGAGATCCAAATAAAAAGAGTCCCTAGGAGGTAATTGTCAGGCAAAACCCAACACTGGCAAATGCAGTGAGAACTATGTGGCTCATGGAAATGACCTGGAATCTGTAGCATCCTGAGACTGATAAAGCAAAAGCAATCATTGCCAGAAGAACATCCATCCATCTGAGGACATGAACACTGACTACTCTCGCGAGTCACAATCTCATTGGAGACAATACTGGTCCTAATTCCAAGAAAAAAAAATCAAGAACCAGTTTCTCAATCTGACAAGACCAGTATAGTGAGCAGGCTCCATTACATTTACATGGTAAGCTGCTGGTCTTAGCAGATAGTATCTAGTAATATTCCTTTCTAATAACTGATCTTGCTTCTGAACTGGGAAAGCAACTCCCACTTGCCCAGACTTCTCTAGTCTTTGTGTTGTTGTTGTTGTTGTTTGTTATTAGTCCTGGGGCCTGAATTCAGGATGCAGGTGCTATCCCTGAGCGTTTGTTTTTTTTTTACTCAATGATAACACTCTACTGTTTTAGCCACAGCTCCACTTCTGGCTTCTTGTTGCTTAATTACAGATAAGTCTTGCAAACTTTTCTGCCTGCGATGGCTTCAAACTTTGATCCTCAGACTTCATCCTGAGTAGGGTTATAGGCACAAACTATCTGTGCTCAGCAACTTCCTTAGTTTCAAAATGGATATTCCATGCTCCACCGCCAGTATCACAAAAGCCAAGATAGCTGGTTACCAGATTCCAAATCTGTGAGACACATGAAGTGGGCACTAGTGTGTGTGGGAATTGATGCAAAGATCATATGATCTATCCCACACTAACCTGGACAGCTGGGACCTCTCTGGAACTCATTTCATTTATAGTAATTCACACTAAAAATTACTTGCAAAGCACAACACCAGGTAGGGTCTTAATGATTAATCATGTTAAAATGAAAGAAAAATATCCTTAATACCATCTGTTAATAGTAATTAGTCAGAATGGTCTGAATTTAATGCTGTTTTCATCATTAACTGAGAATTTCTCAAATGTCTCTCAGGTATAGCTTTTGATACTGAAAATAGCCTACTACATGTAAGTAACAAAAGTATTTTTTTCATATATCTTTGTTTACCAGGAACAAGATGGTTTACCATCTTACTGTTCAACAGAGTTGCAAAAGCTTCAGCAGCAACAAGAACTATTATAGTCTCCAACAAAAATGTATTCATAGTAGTACTTGACAGGCGGGAGGTGGCTGATCAATATGTGTACAAGTGGGCCAGTAGTGTGCATGTGACGCAGCTAGGCTTGAGCCTTTGATAAAGCAGATCTCTGAGCTGCCACACTTAGCTCTCATGTGGTAAGAGGAAGCAAGGGCTGTTCAAGCATACATAATTCCTTTCCTTACCGCAGGGTAATGAGTAAAACAAGTGAGATGGCCTTCAGACAGAAGCAGTAGATAAACATCAAGGATCTATCGTTAAATTCTGACTTAAGAGCCATCCTACCAGGAAGTCCCATGAAAATCATCTAGGCCCAATGTGCTCAAAGGAAATTTCATCATAGGAATGGATGAAGACATGAGCCTTACCATTTTTCTCTGACAAAAAGCAATGATGTGACATTTTTATTAGTTTGCAATGGAAAACTATTTTCAAAATTCAATCGTGCTTGAATAGAGCTATTGTAAAACAGACGCTGAATTTTTATTAAACATAGAAAGTAAAATTTAGTCATATTTGTATCTGACAGTATATGTTCTATTTGTTTCCCTTGTCAACAATGATCCAATTTTATTGTAATATTTTGGGTAACTGAGCTCGCTATCGGTTGGAAACAGCTGACCAGCAAGGCTCAGTCTTCTCATTTCACACTGAGATCTACATTTCTATCCCACTTGGATGAGAAGAATCGTAATAGAAATATTCTGGTTATGTCCACCACACACTGAGGAGACACAATCAGGACAGGATGTAGCAAAGGCACTGCTTAAGCCTGGATTGGAAAAACAAGACACTAAAGATTTTCCTGTCATTTTGCCAGGCCTTTGGTATGTATGGATGAGCTGACTTCCCTAGGCTTTGTGCTCAGAGAAGTCAATGGGAAGCTCCTTAGGAGGCTGTGAGATTTCTTGCCAGGACACACATGTTCACATCTGGAATAGGTGTGATGTGAAATATCTACCTTGGTATTGGGTTCACCAAAACATGGGTAAGTACTGTTGTTTCCTCCCATCCCCTTTGTCTGGCTGTGGGGCTTGAACTCAGGTAGTGTACTGGGCATGGTTCCTGAGCTTTTTTGCTCAAGGCTAGTGCTGTACCACTTTGAGCCACAGTGCCATTTCAGGTCTCCTATAGATTAATTGGACATAAGAGTCTCACAGACTTTACTGCCTGGACATGCTGGGTTATCTGGACAATCTATATATCATCCTTTGCAGAAACAGACAAGTACCTAGTTACTACTGCACCAAAAAAAACGAACCAACCAACAAAACCCAGAGACAAGGAAAAAAAATAATTTACTGTACAAGAGATTTAAAGAAGCTTAGGAGCCAATGGTTCATGCCAATAATGCCTAACTACTCAAATGAAACCTGGAGGATAGCAGTTTGAGGCTAGCCTAAGCAAAGACTTTGTGAAACTCTATGTTGACCAGTAGCCAGGCATGTTAATACTTGCTATTGGAGAAAAACCTAAGAAGGAGGGTTGTGGTCATGGTCTAGACTGCATCAGGCAAAAAGTGAGATCACATCTCAAAATTAACCAGGGCAAAATAGGCTGGAGGGGTGGTCTAGTAGCTGCCCAGTATGTGCAGGGTTCTAAGACTGTCAAAAGAAGACAATAAGCTGGAGGGGAGGGAAATGGGACAAAAACCTGAGTAGGGGTATCAATGTTCAAGAAGTAATGTACCCACTACCTGACGAATATAACTGTAACCCCTCTATATGTTAACCCAACAATAAAATACAAAAAGAGAAAATAATAATTTGTAAATGAATACAAATAAATGTAGTTCAGAACATACAATGATATTCTTGGGAGCTAGCCACTTCCATGTTCAACCCTTCTCCATGGCATCTCCTTTATCTCATTAACTGATTAATTGATTGTACGGCCTTTCATGCAGGCCATTTCTTCATTATCCTCTACAATTTTTTATTTAAACATTATAGGCTTTTAACAAATAAAAAAAGGAAAGCTTTAGATGTATATGTTCATATGCTTAATTATCTGTAACCAAAATGTTTATAGTGATTTGGGGGAAGGTAATGCAGGAAGCTGGTTGCAGAACTGAAGTTGCAAATACTTGCATTAGGGCTTGGATTCAATTCCTAGCACCACAAAAATAAAATGAATGAAAACCATTTAGCTGTTATTTATCTTATACTGTCAAAGATAGTTTTCATGATGTGAGACAGTCTTTAACTTTGTGTGTGTGTATGTGTGTGTGTGTGTGTGTGTGTGTGTGTGTACTGGGGGTTGAACTCTGGACCTTTCATTTGGCTTTTTCAGTCATGGCTAGAACACTACCACTTGAGCTATGTCTCCAGTTTTGGCTTTTTGCTCATTAAATTGGAGATAGGAGTCACCTGTATTTGTCTGCCTGGCTGGCTTTGAACCCCAATCCTCAGATCAGATTTCAGCCTTTTGAGTAGCTAGGATTATAGGTGTAAACCACTAGAGCACATGGCTTTCACACTCTTTGATAACCACAACTTTATCCTCCCAACCCAGGTTCTAATATGTTTTTCCCCAGCTGTCTTGGGAAAATGGTATGTATTCTCAAGCTTCTCAGCAGAATTCTCTCCTCTCCCCCAAATCTGATGACTCTTAAGTCTGTCTCTAGCCCCAGCCTCCTCTTGGAAATCCAGGACTATTTATCTGATAGGCTTATCATTTTCCCTAAATGCCTATCTAGCCATCTGAAGATAACAATGAACACATCCAATCTCCCACACTATATACCTCCAGGCCTCCTCTTTCAGCGTGGTCACCATCACTCATATCTCCATTCAAGTCAACATTCTCAGGTACCTTTGGCTCCTTTCTCACTGACACCACATCCCATCAGTAAATCCTAAAATAACTACAGCCTTACACTGAAATACCTACAGAATCCAATGCTATCTCAGCCTAGCTGGTCCTCTCTTGTCGTCTAAGTTGTTAGCATCTCTTGCCCAGATGACTGTATAGGTAGCTCCTTGTAGCTTCTGGGCCTCATTCTTGCTCCCTGCTCTCCAGTCTAGTCTTTGCCCAAGAAGGGGGAACATCAGTCATTTCCCTTCCCTCCTGCCTTGTTCAGAACTCTCAGCTCATTCTGCACACTAAAGTTGACCTCTTGGGCCACCAGACCATGAAAGAACTGGACAGCCTACTCTATCCAGCCATCTTGACCTCACTTCTCTCCAGAGGAGCAATGTCCTTCCTAGATTCTTGACATCCATTCTTCCTTCAGCTTGAATGTCTTGCAGACATATAGGCTGCAAAACTCAATGCCCCAATTTTCTTCCCCACTCCACTCCTCCTCCCCTTCTTTCTTGATCCCTTTGTGCTAGTCCTGGTGCTCAAACTTGGGGCCTAGGTGTTGACCCTGCCCTGAACTTTTTTTGCTCAAGGCTAACACTCTACCACTTGAGTCATAGCTCCATTTCTAGCTTTTTGGTGGTTAACTGGAGATAAGACTCTTACGGACTTTCCTTCCTGGGCTGGCTCTAAACCATGATCCTCAGATCCCAGCCTCTTGAATTGTGAGGATTACAGGTATGAGTCACTGGCACTGGACTCAACATCATCTCTTTCAAAGGGCTAGGCCCTTTCTTTTCTACTCCTAATTTGCTTTTCTTCACAGAATTTAGCTTTCTGGAACTCTGCTCTGACTATTGAATTATGGGTTTCTCTTTTACTGGAATGTAAACTCCATGAGAATAGAGTGTTGTTTGCTCACTGTTATGCCTCTAGGCCTGAGGCGAAGCCTCACACATACTAGACAGTCAACAAAAATGGAGTTATTCAATGAATGCATATTCTTCACTGGCCAGAAATACTTTATTAGGAACTTGATTTTCTGTTGTTATATTATGAAAACAAATAGTTCTCCTTTTCCTAAGTGAATCATAAAAGAGCATATAGTTTTAAAAGTACAACCCTCAGGGCCAGGAACATAGCCTAGTAGTAGAGTGCTTGCCTAGTATACATGAAGCCCTGGGTTCAATTCCTCCGTAGCACAGACACAAAGAAAGCTGGAAGTGGTACTGGGCTCAAGGATAGAGACAGTGCCCAGGCCCTGAGTTCAAGTACCAGGACTGGCCAAAAAAGAAAAGAAAAGAAAAAAGTACAAGCCTCTCTCTATAGACTCTAACCTATGCCCTCTCTCAAACACTACAGCAGGGAGGAATGTGAGAGGTGGAGAGGAGGCTAAAGTACCTCTTGCCTTGAAAAAGCAATGATTTCAAGGTTGAAGTCAATATATAAAAATTCAGAGTGGGATCCTGAATTTTTTGCTAAGCATTTGGCACATTTTGTAGTCTTTTGCCTCTTAGCTTAAAGTTTTGTTACTTAAAAAAACAAAAAACAAAAAATGGCTCACAGACTCAATCCCATCAAGAAGTTGTCTGTTTCACCTATGGCAGTGGTGTTTCCTTCAGTTCATCTGAATGCAGCTGGCTCAGATTTCATCGCCAAGTGGGTTGCTGCGGTACTTTCGTATGGTACCATGCACTTTGGGCTTTCAAGCCACAGAAAATACTAGGAATTTTTTTTTTTTTAAGCTTTGGGAGAAGACCCAGAAGTAAGTACAAAACTTTTCTGCCAGGCATTTCTAGTGCATGTGGGATTCTGGCTGCCTAGCCAAGTATGAGTGCTTTTTGGAGGAGTGGGCTCCATGAATGAGCCCCTTTTATCACGACGCATTAAATGGGCAATGCTAGCTTCAAGGGGCTGGTCATTCTCCCAGCCTGCCCTGGCATCTTCCCAGCCTGCCCTGGCATCTTCTCAGCAAGGCAGTGACTACCTCCCCACAGATTCCACCTTTTCTTTCTTTGGATGCCTAGGAAGTCTTAGCTTCAGAGATTTCAGTCAACTAGCAATTGTCGAGGGTGCCATTTCTTCCTTTCTTATAACACAGTGTTTCTGGAGGTTTGTAGATGAGAGTTTGGAATTCTTCTTAACAACAGTTTTTTGCCCAGACTAACCTTGGATTCACAATTCTCCTACCTCAGACTCCATAGTGCGAGGCGTAAAAGTCTTCATCACTACACCCAGCAAAATAAGATACTCTTAAATGCAAATCACTTGAGAAATAATTCATACACAGCACAGCTCAAGAATTTGGTAAAAACACATACATAAACATATACATATATATGGGTTGTTTTGTTTTGTTTTTGCTAGTCTTGGGGCTTGAACTCAGTGCCTAGGCACTATCCCTAAGCTCTTTCTGGTGATTACCTGGAGATGAGAATCTCAAAGACTTTCTTGCACTGGTTGGCTCTGAAACACAATATCTTCAGATCTCAGCCTCCTGAGTAGCTAGGATTATAGGAATTTGCCACTAGTGCCCACAGCCTGATCCAACTTAACATTACACATAACATAAATAGAAAACACTGAAGAGTATCAGTTCCACTCTTTGACTCTTTAAGAAATAAAATTCAATCATATGCAAATCTTGACAATTTATTTACTTACATGTGGAAGTATTTCTTTAAGGCTTTATGTTTCTAGGTTGGCAGTATATAATCCTATTTAATCATTTAGGAATTTAAGTTCTTGGGTGGTTTATCCAAAAGGAGAAAACAGGTGGGGAGGAGGGAAAGTGGGAGAAAAACATGGGAAGTGGTAACAATGTTCATTCAATAAGTAATGTACTCACTAACGGATGAATGTAACTGTAACCCCCCTGTACATCATCCCAACAATAAAATAAAATTTTAAAAAGGAGAAAATGGTAAATATCGATTATGAAGGAAACATTTTGCCATCTAAGTCAAAGTTTCCCACAAAACACTTTATTTTTCTGAAACCACAATTCTGAATTCCTAGAATGTGTGTGTAATTAAACTCTGGACTTAATCTTGCCTACAACAGTCTCTGCATCCTATTCAGACTATGCAAGTTGCTTCCTTTCTGTCTGCTCTCTGAACACACCCAACCTGAGTTGAGCCAACATAAACCACATGTTTTTGACACATTCTGAAGAACCCCCAAATTCTACAGTCTTGGGCAAAGCCTCACTGCTAACCCTCTTTCCCTGGCCCCTCTTCTGACTCCTGAAAAACTGTGTGTGTGGGGGGGAGGGGGTATATGTGTAATCTTTTACCCTCCCACTCTCTCTCTTTACTTGGCTTAGTTGGGAAAGTATTTTGTTAACAGTCTGGTTGGTTTCAGCACAGTTTCTGGAGTACATCAGGGTTGGAACATTTCAGAGGCCCAGTACTAACCCCAGAAAATATTTCCCTATTTGAACTCTTTCGCTTGTATATTCTACACATCCAAAAAGGGTGAGAAAGCTCCACATACAACAAAGAGACATAATGTCACAAAACATTTCTATTCAGCTTAAAACCAAGCCACAGTAGGTGCTTACAAACCTGGAATCCCTTAGCATAGGTAAGTATTATCTTCTGTAAATCAAATCCACTAAACTTTAACCTTTGCCTCCTCCTCCCATTCTGCTGACTTGAGTGAAAATACTGGCCATCAGCAGAGTCTGATCACTTCTCTGTTAACAAAGCCAGGTTATTAGAGACCAGAGTCTGTGAGCTCAGCAAAAGTGGGAGCCTAAAAGAAAAGTGAGGAAAAGATTGTGTTTCTTCGTCAAAAAAGGGAGCAACCTGATGAACAGGGGCCTCTATGACTCTCCACTTTGAATCTGATCACAAGATAAATGGTTACAGCCACTGATGACTATGACAAAGTGAGTTAAAATTCAAAACCACACAACCAACAGGGTGCAGGGGAGGGGTGAGCGCACAAGTCCTTAAAGACAAATGGAAGATGAACCTGATTCTTCCATAATTTCTGGAAGTGTGGCACAACACTCTATCCTTCTTAGAGTCAAAACAGGTCAGCTTTGCAGATTTCTGTTACATCTTCAGTCTTGATATATGTGAAACAAGAGAGGGGCTTGTGGCTTCTTCAATTTGGTCTTCCTTCAACTTAGATGTGGAAAAATTTGCTTAGCAAACATCAACACAATATGGTAAATATGACTTACTGTAGATGTACTTATATTATTTAGCCTAAAGGCTCTTGATCTTTCTCACTTCACTCCACCGATCAGTATTTTCTTTTATTTCTGCCATGCTGGGTACTGTAGTAGGTACTAGAGATACAAACAGGGTCAGGGAAATGAGGTTCCAAATACAAGTCTCCATGTGGCAATATCATCTGAACTCACAAGCCTTGTGCAGTCTCTATGTTGTGCAGCTCCAACAGTGGCCTTCACTGTGTTTGCCTAACACAGTAAATAGAATCTATTTTGTTTTTTGACACTCTACATTTTTTGACTGACCCAGATTCTACCATTCACACTAGTTATTATTTCACATCATGTCTGGGATTGGAGCAAAGGTGCACTTTCACCTGGAAGATTTGAGTCACGATGACAATGCCGCCACACCTTATACACCCACAGCTTCACCTTGCAGTATGTTTCTGAGGAAATTTCCTACCTAGCTCACCATGCCTGGTGTACTCTAGTCTTCCATACATACCCAGCACCTAAATGTCTGAAGCAAAATAAGCTGAAGAATTAATTTGCTGTCTCAGGGATTCCTGAATGCCAGTTCTCAAGACTCTTAATTTAATGAGCTAATACCACTTCAAAGTCCTTGGCAGAGAATCTCACTCCAGAAAGGTGATTAGAAAGTAGCTGACTAAGCTTTCTGTACATAATGTTTACAGCAAATATGTTCCTAAGTGTGAAACCCTGGAAACAGTCCAAATGTCTAGTGCTGGGATGAAAAGTTAAACCAGTGGACACTTAGTACAGGGACTTATTTTTATTGTCATTACAAAGTAAAGAATATAAAGTAAGAAAGAACACATGAAAAGGGAACTGGGTGACAGAAACCAAGATCAGATGCAAAAACAAAGCACCAGAGAGGATGACACTGACCTTAGTTGTGTAAAAGTCAACTATGTAAAATTATGCCCATGGAAACAGGCAAGAAGACATGAATCTGGGCCTGTTAGAGTACTTTGCCATATGTATAGTACGATAAAAGTACATTATGCAATTATTGGCTCTCCTTTCTGTTTTATATCCACACCCCGATATTATCAATGCTGGAAAATTTTGCAGAATATACGCTCACAATTTAACATGTGACCAAGTTTGAAAAACATACCTGTGAAAAACATGATGAAAATGAATGTCTTCTTGTTAAAAGACATAATTTATTTGCAGGCTACACACACAAAATTTTCTCAGTGTCTTTGGGCCACCACAGAGTGAATGTTATGTGATGTGTAAGCCCAATAGGCAAACACAATGCACACTCAGACAAGCAGGGCTCTGCAGTGACATTCTTTCTTTGTGGAGACAACACACAGGGTGCTTTCTGCCTCTGCCTCTATTTCTCCACCCTTCCTTTTGCTAACTCTGTCTTGTCCAGTGATTGGTGAACTTTGGTAAATCACTTTTAAGTAACAGTAATAACTAACAAAGAACCACTGATGAAATATTAAACCATTATTGGGCATATTTACCAGCACTGTGCTATAAACCCCATTTCAATCTTGACTTGCAGTAGGGACAAACAAAATGTGGACCCCTGAGTTAACCAACCTGGTCCCTCTGTGCTGTAATGATTACACTTTCACTTTCACTTCCTCTTCCTTATCCTCCTCCTCCTTCTCACACATTCTTGTGCTTTGACCTGCAGTTACTGTGACCTGGAATTCCCTGGTCTACTTCTGCCGGGCCTTGCTAACTCTACCTCCCTCTAAAGGCATCATCCTCTCCCATTCCGTGCGTGCGTGCGTGTTTTATAAGCTGACTCTTTGGTGGAAAGCAACAGACTCTCTGTGGTGATCTGAAAGAACACAGACTGGTTATAAAGACACACATGATAAGGGTCCTAGACATAGGCCTTGCCCAGTTCGAGAACTAGGAAGGGCAAAGGCTATATTAGAGCTGGACTCTGGTCTCCACTCAGCAGCAAGTGGGTAAACACAACCTTGAGCAGAACCCAGCCCTTCAACCTTTGATCCTGCAGCTTCCCACCACACCTTGGATCCCTTCCCCTCTCTGATCACTCAAGAGTTTGTTTCATTCGTGACTTCTATGACTGTCTTCCCAGAAACTTGCTGACTCCCTCTAGGTATCTTTCATCTCTACATAAGGATCTCCTATTTCAAGTGCATCCAAAGAATCAGAGCACAGCATGAGTGAGAACACTGGGCTATTCTCCTTATAGTAGCCCTTGGTGTCAAGGACACTTGTTGACCCCATCAGCTGTGGGTACAGGAGAAGGGAAGGGGGAGACAAAAATCATACTATGCTGTTCTTTTTGAACAGTTCAGGCTGTCTTCCCCAGTGGAGAAAAGGAGCCTTTAAAATTTTTCTCTTTAAAAATTCTGCCCATGGCCAACCTAACCTCTGTAGTATTTCATTTTTAATAAATATGTTGCCAAAGCAAGCACACAATGAGCTGCTCTAGAAAGGCCTTCTGAAACTATATGGGGGACGGTGGGGGGAATCAAATTCAGTTTCAACCCTGAGGACTTCTGTGGCCATATATGTATGTTTTTCCCCAAATATACCAAGCAAGCAAGCAAGCGGTTCTATAGCAGACACTGCCTGTTGTGTCTTCGACTCAAGCTACCTGGAGACAGCACCAGATCTGAGAGGTTCAGAGCTCAGTCCTCATGACTTTAGACACCAGTCCAAAGCCACATGCTTCTGACCAGCTAGCGTGGAACTCAAGTTCCCACAACCCTTCCTGGGGTTCAATTAATTTTCAGTTCACAGAGCCCAGAGACATATGCATGCCACCACTGTATTATAAAGAGTATTACAAAAGACATGAACACCAGATAAAGAAATGGATACAGAAAGGCATATGGGAAGAAAGCTGGCACTTCCACACCCTCTCCAGGGGCCTCCATGTGTTCCACTAACGGAAGGCTCTACAAATCCTGACCTTTTTATGGAAGTGTCATTACATAGGCATGACTGATGAAAATCACTGGCCAACTCAACCTTTAGCCCCTCTCCCCTCCCAGTTAGAGGGTAGAGCTGGAAGTATCAGCCTTAATCTTTCCTTGGCCTGCCCTTAAACCTACCTAGGAAGCTGCCAAGTCTAAGCACACCTATTCTCATCATCTTAAGAGCATTTCATTCTCTACTAAAAGCCAGAGAACAGGATAAGGACAAAATAAGAGATTTTGTGATATGACAGGGACCCGGGCAAGGCAGGCATATTTATGGTCATTCGTTTTTTGGGAGAACTATTTATCACATTTCTAGTGAACTCATAAATAATACACATCCCATGCAAGGCTAAAGACAGCAGAATACTGTCTATTTAGGAAGTACCATCAATGCCACACTACAGCGATATGTGTGGATAAAATTTCCTAGGGCACTCAGTTTGCATGGATGTGACTACAGCTGGTCAAATATGGTTCTAATACAGCGTTCTCTAATCTTTTAGTTTAGGGACTCTTTAATATTTTTCAAATTTGAGAATCTCAAGAGGCTTTTGTTTATTTAGCTTAGCCTACTGGTATCTATTATAAGAAATTCCAATTGAAAATTGAAAAACTAGTGCACTAAAAATGATAAATCCTCTAAAACTTAACAAAAGCAACATTTTATGCAACAACTACATTTTCTGAAACAAAATAAGCTCGCTTGCTTGCTTATTTATTTATTATTTATTCATTCATTCATTCATTCATTCAGGGCCTGGCACTATCTTCAAGCTTTTCTATTCAAGGATAGTACTCTTACCATTTTGAATCACAGTGTTACTTCTGATTTCCTGGTGGTTAATTGGAGATAAAAGTGTCATGGATATTCCTGTTTGGTCTGGCTTTGAATCATGATCCTCAGATCTTAGCCTCCTGAGAAGCCAGTATGACAGGCTTAAAAAATAAAATTTAAAGACAACCTTATAGTTTGTAAATCTTTTCATGTGATATTTCTTTGCAAATCTGTTTAGTAGCAGATAGATGAATTTTCATGTCTGCTTCTATAATCTAATTTGTGATGACACAATTCTTTAGTTACAGTCTGTGAAGAGTCTGGCCTTACATAGATGGTGTATGAGAAGCCTTTTGTGATAACTAAGCATTCTGTGAAACTACACTGAAACTTGACAAGCAATGGTTTCTTAGAGGTTAGCTGGAACACTTTTTGATAAAAGTTCCATACCGTGCTACATTAAATTAGTTATCTCAAAGTGACATAAATCTCTAGCCAGGCAGGATCTCGATATCTCCATCTCTCTCCCTCTCTCTCCCTCCCCCCTCTCTGTTAAGATATTTGAACTCAGCCTCAGTGCTGTCCCTGAGCACTTCAGCACAAGGCTACCACCCTACCCCTTGAGCCATAGCACCACTTCCAGTTTTCTGGTGATTAATTGAAGATATGAAGTCTCAGGGACTTTAGTGCCACGGATGGCTTTGAACCACGATCCTCAGATCGTAGCTAGGAATACAGGTATGAGCCACCATATCCAGCCAATGCAGGATCTCTTAACAGCACATGTTGGTCACTGAGGAACAGTGGCTCACCAAGTAATGGAGGATTTCAACATGCATTTTCACACTGTGTTACATACACAATATCAAAAAGGTTCATCAAAATGTCTTAAGTACTGGGACATGGTCAAGCATCAATTGGCAGGCACAAACTTCCCAAAATTCTAATTTCTGTTGAAAGCTAGAATTCTTTTTTTTTATTATAGGCAACAAATAACAATAGTTGTTTTGCTTAATTAAAGTAACAGGTAGACTTCACTTTTCCTGATAAAATATTTGTTCAATATCCAAATCTGAGTTATTGTAGCTTCTCAGTTAAATAATCTTTCCAGTAAAAATGGTATTAGATAAAAGAACAAATGGCTAGTTCAGCTTGTAACTGAAATGATAACACAAGTGTTTTCCTCAAGGCACTGTGCTTTATTACAGCAGAGGAGCTTTCTTTTCCCTACTGTCACACAGCAGGATAAAGAGAGATAATTGCTTTAAAAGGATGCAGCTTGATAAGCTCTCTTTTCTTTTGGTGTTAGTGGTTAAGTGCTCTGCCACTTGAGCCCCACTTCTACTCCTTAACAAGTAATTTTTACTGCCTCAACGGCATTCTTCAGTAAAAGTGGGTTTTGTTTTGACTTCTTTTTACTTTCAGAGTGAGAGAGTAAAGAAAGCATTACCACTGTGATAAGCATGGAAGCACCAGCAGTTTATCTACTGACCTTTACTTCAAAGGTCAGCGCAACAAACATATTAAGAATATCTTAATATTATAAAGTGTATTTAACCTTGTAGTCCATCAAAGAATCCACAAGGTCTGTGGACCACACTTTGAAAAATATTTTTTCAAAAAGTTTTAGTAAGAAACTGCTGAATTTGATGAGATAAAATAATGGCATTCACTGGAAAGTGGATGAAACTAGAGCAAACCATGTTGAGTGAGAGAAGTCAAGACCAAAGGAACAAAAGGCACATGATATCCTTAATATGTGGATATTAGATCCAAATAGTACAAGAGCAATAACTCAATATTCAGATACTCAAGGTCATTGACATGATCTTGGAGATATAACTACATAGACATAAAAATCTATGATGGGATAAATACTCTATAGACAAGTTATATTATACAGATAGATATGTATCTATGACATACAAATTCTCAGCTTAATTTTAATTTTGTTCTTAAATTTATGTGCCAGTGACTGAATACAGAGATCTCACTCTTGAATACCATCTATTAAACTTGACATTTGATATACGATGCAAAAAAATCAATGTTAATAAAATCTTTACCAAAAAATAAACTGCTGAATCTCTCAATAACTAAATACAATTCAATTAAGTAGAGGACTTCCAGGAAGCCATTCCGATCATGCAGGCTAGTGAAAAGAAAGTAGAGTTGGAAGGAGCTTAGGCAAAACTTAAGAGCTAGAAAAGTAGAAGGTGCCTGGAGTAGAGGCAACAGAAAAACAACTCCAGATGTGTTAGCACTCTGTACAGGGTAAAACGTACTCTCTGCACATCACGTCTGTAGGGTCCACACAGCCTGTTACATAGCACCCCCATCAGTCTGAAGTGCACCCCGGAGGCTATTTGGGAGCTCTTTGAAGGCAAGGCCCATGCCTGTTTCCTTCAGTAACAAATATTTAAACTGAGCCCAGCATATGGCAAGCACACAATAACTGTCTTCCTATGAATAAGCCAATGAGGCTCAGAGACAAAGTCCCTGCTCCCAGTCACAGAGCTTTGAAATGATGACTCCAGGACTGAACATAGGTTTTCAACTATGCTACATCCTGTTTGAAGATATGCCAATGCCTTCAAAGTGGCAGACACCACAGTCTGTGTGTATGTGTATGTACATGGAGGTCGAACTACAGTTCATCTATGGAGTGAAGAAATTTTGGGGATTGATCACATTTGTGATCTGGGATGGCTTGGAAAAGAGATGGACAGGAAGAGGAGAGATTTGGGTCATAGTTCACTGGACTATGTTCAAATCATGACAGGAGGACCATGAGTTTGGCTTAGTGGTAGAGTACTTGCCTAGCATGCACGAATACCCAGATTCGATTTCTTGGTACCACATACAAAGAAAAAACTGAAAATGGTGTGACTCAAGTGGTAGAGCTCTAGCCTTGAGCAAGCCCAAGGACAGTGCTCAGGCCCTGAGTTCAAGGCCCAGGACTGGCAAAAAAATAAAAATAAATCATTATAGTAAACGTGTGATGGATCAGACAGTTCTCATAGGTTTTCCCCAATTCTGACACTTAACTGTGAATTTGGACAAATTATCTTTCCTGTTTGGTCCTTACTACACAATGGGATACTAATAAAGGGAGGGTGGGTAGCGGTGGTATTTGTAGACTGCTCAGTGAACTAGTTAGTGTCAGACGGAAGATACATCTACAAGCCCTACTTGTGGTTTCCTAACCAGAGAACATGAAAGCAGCCCTAGTCATTCCAAGATTTCAGGTGTGAGTGGCTGATATGAAAGGTCCCACAGGGCATCTAGGTGAGGTGCCAAGTAGACTGGTATTGTGCTTGACAAAGTAGGGGCATGTGGACAAAGCCTGAGGCATAGAAGAGATGGGTAAGTCATGGAAGGGCGGAGTAAAGGATCGAGACACACCTGTGGGCCTGTGGCAAATGGAAAAGCAGGACTAGAAACAAAAAGGAAGCACTTGTCTCAAACAACACACCCTTGTTGACCTGCAGCACTTAGGATCCATGCCATCTGGACATACAGCACCCTTACTCTTCTTCACCTGAAGCAGTTTCTCAAAAAGAGGCATTTCCTACTTTTAAGGTCGTAAGGTAAGAGTAGAGCAAAGTAATCACTGCGAGATGCCACAGTGGTGCCTCAGAAGCGGTGGGCTCCTATGGTATAGCTCTTCTCACGCTCCCCCTGTATTCTTGCCTGGTGCCTTCCTCCAAGCACCACACACTCCTCTCTGCCTCAGTCTGGGCAGTGTAGCTCCTCTTCCAGGGATCCCACTGGATTCCTTCTTCCTGCCTCCTTACTCCTTTGTCTGCTTTCTGCTGTAGCGTTCTGGGATAAGGTGTGTGAGTATGTCTTTCTCTGTCTCAATACGACTGTGTCTAGGACATTCCGAACATGATAAGATGGCCCTTCCCTATTGTTCTGTTGGTTGCCAGAAAGCAGATAAAAGAAAGAATCCTCCAGAGAAGTAACAGGAAGCATATGGTATCATTCTGGCCAGAGAGCTAAGAGAAGTTAAGAGAGATCAAGGAAGTAACACGTGCCTGTAATCCTAGCTCTCAGGAGGCTGAGACAAAAGGATTATGACTTTGAAACTAGCCTGGGCTACATTTAGAAACCCTGTCTTGGCCAGGAATGTGGCCTGGTGATAGAGTGCCAGCCTAGCAAACATGAAGCCCTGGGCTCCATTCCTCAGTACCACATATACAGTAAAAGTTGAAGTAGTATGGCTCAAGTGGTCAAGTACTAGCCTTGAGAAAGCAGTGCAGGCTCTGAGTTCAAGCCCTAGGTCTGGCAAAAAGAAAGGTAGGTAGGTAGGTAGGTAGGCAGGCAGGCAGACAGGCAGACAGCCTATCTTAAGAAATCATAATGAAACAAAAGAGAGACAGACAGACCACAGAAAGAGGTGGAGAGAAAGAATGAGAGAGAAAAATGAGAGACAGAGAGGGAGAGATGGAGAACAAGGAGGATGAGGTTCAAAAGAAGTTTGTAGATTTCAAATATAAACACTCTGGACACTGACACTATCTCCACCAATGGGTAGAAAGTGGTTTTGAGAGAGGGGAATAAAAGCAATCTTCGGTAGGTATAATAGTGCTTTCTAGTCTCCAAAACTCAACCCTACTCAATGAATATTTGTATGGGGACTGAACTCTGACTCTTGCACTTTACCACAAAATCTTATTTCTTAGTATTTACTTTATCTCAAGTTAATTCACATTTAAGTAGTTCTCTCCATTTGCTGATAATGAAAATGGCTGAAAAGCATTGGTGTAGGGAAAGGCTATGCATGGAAGGGGGAAGAGAGGGCAGGGAGGACTGAGAGAAGGGGATCAGGAGGAAGCAGTGGGGATACTCCCTTTCATGGGCAAGCCTGTGTGAAGAGCTTTACAAACATGTGTTTCCTTTTACAGTCATGAGTACCTCATGAAGTTATGTTCCCTTTTTGCAGATGCCTAGAGAATGTATGTAATTTATCCAGGGGCTAACCTGGAAACACACTGTAAATGCCTCATGACTGTAACTGCCAGTAGAGCCTGTTGTGAAAGGGGAAGGACTTTCTGCTACATAATTAGTTTATCAAAAAAAAATTACTGGAAGGAGAAAGCAGAAAAGTAAACTACACATCCAGGAGAGAATACAATTGCTGGATAAAAAGTCCAGAAGGAAGGACAGATGGGATGGAAACCAGATAGCAAGACTGATCTTAGTGAGCATCGGAGAAAGAAGAGACTGGGAAGGAAAGCTGATGAAGGGTTGTGGGTAGGGCCTCAGGAGAGAGTAAGAAGGAAGAAATCCTGTCTCTGAGGTAGAATGCTAGCCACCAACCTGTTAGCTTTACTCTCTCCTGCAATTTTCCTGAATGAAAATCAGGGCATTAACACTGTGCCACCCCAACTTCCACTGTGCCCAAACTGACGATCAGACACAGTGCTTCACAGTGGACTAACTCTCAATCTCTTCTAGTAGTTTCTTTCCACTGATAAACAATAAAAGCAAAAACAACTACCCCAATCCCTCAGTTACAGTTATACTTTTAACATAATCAAAAAGATGCTAGATCGACATTAATTCTGTCTAGCTGATAGGACTGCCCAGTGTCCTTATCACAAAAATGCCAGTGGGGCATACAAGTTCAGAGTGATTGCTCTGTCCTAATAACAAGAGAGAGAGAGAGAGAGAGAGAGAGAGAGAGAGAGAGAGAGAGAGAGAGAGAGAGAGAGAGAGAGAGAGAGAGAGAGAGAGAGAGTGTGTGTGTGTGTGTGTGTGTGTGTGTCCATATCAAAGCCTAATCTAACTGGAGAAATGAAAGACCAAACTTCAGCACCCTCCAGTCATTCTGTGCCACCTAAGGGAAGGGAAAGCGCTAAGAAACACTTGAGCTGTTCACCCACAAGGGGCAAAGGCTCATGGAAGGGCCAAGACCTACTCTGAACAGAAGTTGCCCTTCCCTACACTGTGCTACTACATTTGTCAAAGCTCATTGACCACAGTTCATTCTATCCATACATTGTGTCTGCTTGTAGATGAAATAATTACAAGGCATATGAAAAGATCAAAAACATATTTCAAAGAGACAAGCATCAGAACTACAGCCAGATAGGGCTGGAATGTTAGAATTACCAGAGTAGGAATTAAAAAGAAAAAAAAACTGACATGAATATGCCAGAGGCTTTAAAGTAAAAGCTAGACTAAATTCAGTACTAGATGGATTATATAAGCAGATATATGGAAGCCTCAAAAAAAAAACTAGAAACAAAAACAAACAAAAAAAGAAAAACAAAAGAAATGAAACATGTCCTTAATGGGTTTGTTAGCAGAACTGACATAGCTTAAAAGAGAATTCCTATGTCTGAGAATAAGACAATAGCAACTTTCAAGTTTGGAAAGCAATAAGAACAAATATTGGAAATAATGACAGTAACAAAATTCCCTAAACAGAGCAAACCATTCAAAAACTATGAGACAACTACACTCATGTATTAAGAATATGAAACAGAGAAAGGAACAGAGAACTACATCAATCAATAGTTATTGTGACTCCTTCCAAATTAACATCAGATACCAAACCAGATTCTGAAAACTCAGAGAACAAATAGTCCCCCACCACTGCCAAAGAAAACCTCATGCATATTATACCTTGATGTATATTCAAACTTCAAAAAGTCAAACAGAATGTCTTGAAAGGAGACAGAAGAAAATAGAAACAAATAAACAGAAAAACCTGCAAAGAAGTAAAAAAATCATAATTATATTGATCTTTTAGAATCCACATGAGAAAGAATGGAGTGAGACAATACGAAGAGATTAAAAATCACCAATACCAAGGCTTGAACTCAGGGGCTCATGTTGTAGCTTGAGACCTTTGCTCAAGGTTGATGCTCTACCAGTTGAGTTACACCTACACTTCAGGCTTTTTGGTAGAGATGAGTCCTGGGATGCATTTATGTATTGAAAAGGTCAATAACATTGAAGTCTCTACAGAGACTTCAAGGTGGAAGAGGGAGAGAAGGAAAGAAAGAGGGAGAGAGGGGGGAGGGAGAGAGAGGGAGAGAGAAAGGGGGGAGGGAAGGGGGAGGGAGGGAGAGGGCGAAATGGAGGGAGGGAAAGGAAAAGGGAGAGAGAAGAAAAGGGGGAGAGAGGGAAAGGGGAAAAGGGTGAGGGGGAGAGAGCAAATTAGACACACAAATGTTGGAATTGAAAGGGTGGCATTACTAAGATTCCATGGACATGAAAAGGTTAATAAAGCACTATTATTCATAAACCTATGCTCATATGCTTGATAATCTAGAAGAAATGGATCAATTCTTAAAAGACATAATCCACTAAAACTCACAGAAGAAGCTATCTGAATAGGCCTGCTTCAGTTAATTAAACTTAATCTATAGTTATTTAATAGCTGTATGGAGAAGAAACCATGACGCTAGGTAAGGGTCACCCGTATTCTTCTAAACGCTTAAAAAAGAAATTATACCAATTCTATAGAATCTCAGAAGATAGAAGAAATACTTCCTAACTCATTGTACGAGGCTGAAATTTACTTAAGACTAAAACCAGTCAAATGACATAACTAGAAGAGAAAAAACTCACACTGTTAGTTCTCAATAACATAAATGCAAAAGTCCTCCACAAAGTACTAGCAAATTGAACCTATGAAGAAAAAGACATGGGGTTTATTTCAAGTCAGTAAGGCTGATTCAAGAGTTGAAAATCAACTAATGTAATCCATAAGATCCATAGGCTAATCAAGAAGCACCACATGATCACAGCAAATGCAGAAAATGCACTTGGAAAAATCCAAACCTTATTTATGGCTAAAAAAAGCCTCAGTAAATTTGATAAAACGTTCTCACTGTGATAAAGAAGTTAATCTACAGCATCAACATAATCAAATCCCAGAAAACTAGTTTATAAATATCAACAAACTGATTCCAAAGTTTATATGAAGTAAAAGGCCCAGCAAGGATAGCCAGCTCACTATTAAAGCACAAATTTTGAGGACTGATACTACTTACTGCAAGATTTAGTATAAAGCCACAGTCATCAAGACTGTGGTACTGGCAAAAGAATAGACAAATAGATAAATGGGAGACAACAGAATCAGAAACAGATTCGCATAAATACAGTTGGCTAATCTTTGGCAAAGGAACAAAGGAGATATACAAAGATAGGTTTTCAACAAAACTGCTTGAATTGAACATCCACATCATTTGTGAAGTAATGCATCTTCTATCTGGCAAATATAATGTAACCTACAATAAAAAAAGAATATAAAAAAATCCTTCCAATTCTCTGGCAAAGACTTATATCATGCATGAACAGGAAGATGAATGGCTATGAAACCTCAGAAACCTTTCCTAGACCGCAAACATCCATGTCTACATGCAAGTTATAGCATCAAATATCTAAGGAGTGGTTGGAGCTAGGATCACAAATCAGTTTTTAAAGTAACAAGGTTATCTTCGAAGTGTTCAACTAAATATGAATGAACTGCAATATATTATTTATCCACGGGTACATGAAAATATTGAAATAAACATCCTGCAATAAAATACATTAAATAATATAAAAACAATCCATATAACCTTCTCAAGAATAAACTAACTCAAAATTTATCACACACCTAAATACAAAACTCCTATAAGACAACATAGAATGTAGATCAATTTGAATATGGAAAAGAATTTTCAAAAACAAATAAAGGCATGATCCATAAAAGAGAAAAATTAAGTTGGAAGCTGTCAACTTTTATCAGCTTTGCCAAAAATAATGAAAAGAGTATTTCACGAAGACATGCTACAAACTGAGAGAAAATATTTGGAAAAGAAACTTCTGTTAAAGACTGTTATCCAAAATAAAGAACTGTTAAAACTCAATAATAAGAAAGCAAACAAGCCTGGATGCTGGTAGCTCACACTTATAATCCTTGCTACTCAGGAGGCTGAGATCTGAAGATCATGGTTCAAAGCCAGACTGTACAGAAAAGTCCATAAACTACTCACAAAGAGCTGGAAGCAGCACTGTGGCTCAAGTGGTACAGCGCTTAGCCTTAAGCAAAAAGAAACTCAGGGACAGTGCCCAGGCCTTGAGTTCAAGTCCCATGACTGACAAAAAGAAAACAAAAAAACCCATATATTAAAATCTAAGACATTTAAAAAACTATTTCATTAATGAAGACATGCAGATGGCAAATAAGCGAATGAAAACCTATTCAATATCCTACAACAATAAGGAATTACAAATTAAAACGATGAGATACAATTGCATACCACTTTTGTCCTACTAGAATGGACAAAATTCCAAATGCTGACATCAAATGGCGGTAAGGATGTGAAGCAACAGGAACTCTTACCTATTCCTTGCTAGTAGAAATGTGCAATGATGCAACCACTTTGGAAGACAATTCAGAAATTTCTTACAAAATTGAACATACCTTATCACAGAATCCAGTAATCATCTCTTTGGTATGTACTTAGGTAAAATGAAAACTTATATCTACAACAAAACATGGGTAATTCATAGCAAATTTTTTTAAAATAACTGCCCAACCTTGGAAGCAGCCAAAATGGACTTTGGCAGAAGATAAATGCTTATTACTAAGAGAAAAAGACCCATTTGGAAAATATCAGTGGCTTCCAGGGGTTGAGGAGAGGGATGAATGACTACACAGAGCACAGAGAATTATTAGGGAAGTGAAATTATTGTGTGACTACCACGGTAGTGAATATGTGTTTACCATTTGTAGTACAGCAAGTATGAACCTCAATGTAAACTATGAACTTTATGTGATGAGGATGTGTCAATGTAAGTTCATCAACTGTAATGTATCACTGCTCTAATGTGAGCAGTGGAGACGAGGCTGTTGGGAAAATGTGGTTATTGGGGAACTCTTTGTACTTTCTGCTCAATTTTGCTATGAACCTAAAACTACACCAGAATGTAAATTTATTGATTAAAGCTAAAACAGAAATACATTAATCTGTAAAATATCCAGATGGCAGCCAGTGCCTGCTTTTTATCTAGATTTGCCAAGTCCTTGCAATAAATCCAACCCCACATTTCCCATCTTGGACCACAGGCTAGGAACCACTGTACTACAAGAAAATCAAGTCTGATGCTCCTAAAACCTTAGGCCTGTTGTTCCAGAGTAGTAGTTTGCAACTTTTTTGTTTCCTTTATAAGCAGAGCAATCTTCAAATTTCTTAAAGATTTCATTAACACTGATTTTTACATCATATTTCCAATGTCATGTTTTAGCAAACATGTATTCAAGAAGGTAATCTCTATATGCACTCATCACATTTTCAGAAAGCTAACCTGTAAAACATATTAATCTGAGTGTAATGGGTTAAGAGAGCTTGCATATTTCCTCAGGGTCCCGCCATGGGACCTAAAACAGTCATTGCCATAGTTACAGACAATATAACTTCAGCAATACCACTGAAAGAATGAAGAGACTCAACACAACTGTCAACCATTCAACTATAATTACAAGACAGACTCTGATGCAATAAAATAATACTCCCTGAGGCTTCCAGGGACATCCACAGCTAAGCCATTTCCTATTGGGTCATACTCCAGGCTCACCATCCAGTAGCTTACTGCTGGTTCAATTGAGGCTCTCTCATGTGTACAGGGGAAGCTTTTTAAAAAAAATTATTTTTTTTTAGAATTTCTTTTTTATTGTAATGTATAGAGGGGTTATATTCACATTTGCCAGATATTAGGTGCATCACTTCTCACACAATGATATCCCTACTCATGTTTTTGTCCCCATTTCCCTTCCTCTACTCCCTGTGTTTTCCTCCCTTCCCTTTCCTATTTCAAATAAACAAATAAATGTATATACAATAAACCAGATAACAAGGTAAGATACTGTAACAATATGAGATTAACCAAAGGGCAACAAAACAGATGAGAAATAACATAGTACATTAAGAACAACAATCATACATTATATGGCTCTTGTTTCCATATCCTGGAGGTCCTTTCATTTAGTCTCATCCTATATGACCTTATGTACCTAGGTTTTGAGTTATTGTAATCCTCTGCTAGGAGATTCCTAGATGTGTACTAATTATTACAAATGAGGGAAACCATTGAGCCTATGTTCCTTTGAAAGTGCTCTTTCCCAGCTCCTGCTTGCTGTTTCAGTGCCCATTACTCAGACAAGTACATGCGCCTTTACAACAGGGCATAAGACATGCTAACTCTGTGATAGCAAAAATACATTTTCTTCTCTTTTGGTCTTATAAAAATTTTGTGGCACATTCCTGAAGGGAGTTGAGGCCAATCAATGAGCTGCAGCATGTGGGCTGAAAAATCACTGTCTAGGAATAAAGTTTGGAAACCACTGATGTAGAGGCTATAATCAAGGCAACAATCAGGACATGGTTCTGCTTACTGAAGAACACACAGCACTGAGGATCAAAATGGGACTTAACTAGGAGGAGGGTGAGTAAAGAAAGAAAATGAAAATAGAGAGGCATAGTCCTCAAGAGAAGTGGTTTCTGAGATGAAAGAGCAGGCTGTGACGGTGCCTAGAAAATGCCTACTCAATCAAGCTTTATCTGAAAACTGGCACACTGGTGAAATCAGTCATCTCACCTCAGTATCCTTGCCTTCCAGCTCATATTTCATGTGGGCTGTGTGTTGTCTTTCTGCCCCAACAATGAAGAGCACTTTGACAATTCATGTAATGGCAGCATATGACAGAAAAGAAAATCCACCCACAAACAGTATCAAACCAAAAGTATTTCAGATACTAGACTATTAAAGAGAAAGCAAGGGGGAGAGAGGGGAAGAGGAAGAGTGGGGGAAGGAGAAAAGGAAAAAAAGGAGGGAGAAGGGGAAGAAGGCAAGTTTGCAAAGGGAAATCCTCTCATGTTCCTAGTTCAAGGTCTAAAAGAGAGGAAGATGGGTGTTAACTGCAGCTGAGAGATGAGGAAACAGGAATAGGCCAGGTCTGTAGCCTGCTAAAGGTCACTATGATGATTAGTGTAGAGCTAGATGTAATCATAAAGCATCAAGACGGGAAGGAGGCCTCAGATAGAGATCCAGTAAACCTTCATTCCTCAGGACTACCTTTCACTTAGAGAAGGGGAAGAGATGGATAGATCTAGGGAAAATGCTTGGGAATGATATGAGCCACTGGTGGCACTGACGCTGCAGGTATGGACAGGCCCCATTCTCCTCCTTCATATCCCTACAGGTGGTCTGCTCAATATGGTAGCCAATGGCCACATATGGCATATAAACTTAGATTAAACTGAAACTAATGCAAAAGCATTTGTGCTTTTGATGACAACTAGCCATATTTTAAGTTCCCAAAAGAGCCACATGTGGTAAGTAGCTCCCAGAGGAAACAGGCAACACTTCTGCCACTACAGTGCATTCTTCTGCTGGAGCTGTCATTATCTGTGTCTTTATGAAAAGGCTGTAGGTTCTGGAACAGGAATCCCAGAGCTTCCTCAAGGCAGTTCTGTAGACTCAAGCAAAAATTACTGGGCCTCAGTTTCCTCATCTGTGAAAAGCAGCTGGAGGCTCCACAATGACAAAGACCTCTTTCAGCTGTGTCATCCCAGAATTCTGTTCCTAACACTCTAGATGACAGACTCTTGGCTCTACCTGTTCCTCTTTGCTAGAGCTTCCAGGTTGGAAATCTATCAAATTAGTTCAACTGCACAATGCCCTTGAACTTCACTACCTCCTGTAGAAATAGTCACTTCTTTAAAATTAGCATAAAAAATTACTACAAGTAGAATCTCCAAACTACTTACCAGGCAGGACTGCTGTCCCCAGCAGTCCCCAGTGTCCTTCCTCTAAGAACCTACAAGCTACATGGTAAATCAAATCACCATTTAGGGTCTGGAGAAAGATTCTATTTCCCCAGAACAGAATGTTTTCTTTTACCACAAAATGAAAGTGACCTAGCTTCCTATGATTCTAGGCATCTGTTAATGCTGAAGCATGGAAGGCCCCATCTCCACACAACTGCAGCCAGCAAGTGGGTCTCTTTGCACTCCATCCCAGAAGTGTAAAGGTCACACATATCTCTTGGAAGAACAGTCAACAGTAAAGTGATCTTCCTACTTTACATGAGGAATACACATGTGACATGCAGTGTAAAAAAAAAAAAACATGAAACTGAAATCACTAAGTAGAATTATCTCGCCTAGAAGAAATCATAAAAGGCTGTATTGTGGCACTTTCCACACATCCTTTTCTCTCTCCCCATTTATTTATTGCCTGTCCTGGGGCTGGAACTCAGGGCCTAAACAATGTCCCTAAGCTTCTTCTTGTTTAAGGCTAGCGCTCTACCACTTGAACCACAGTGCCACTTCTCGTCCTTTCTGAGTAGTTTATTAGAGATGACAGTCTGACAGAATTTCCTGCCTGGACTGACTTCAAACCGTGATCCTCATATCTCGGCCTCCTGAGTAGGATTATAGGCATGAGCCATTGACTCCTTACTCTCCCCATTATCATTAAAGTTACTAAAATCCAATCAATTAAGCTTCAATTAATTAAAATAACAACTGCAAGCACTTATTAATCTGGTAATCCCTCCATGTTGGGCATTATCCTAAAATGACTGAATTAACTCACACCACAGTGGGCTTAGCAGGAAGATACTGTGTCTGACTTCCTCTGTTTTCCAGGAGAGGACACTGAGGCACTGTTGTACAAAGTCAGACAGGCAATGTGTAACAGAGCTTTGATCTAAATCCTGCTGATCAGGTTACTGTTCTGCCACTTACATGAGCCTCCTCTGTAATACTAATCAAGTATATTTTCAAAACACTGTTGGAAAAGAAATGTACTTATTACCTTGCTTATGGAATTGTAACCCCTCTATCACCTTTACAATAAAATAAAATAAGATAAAAAAACAAACCCACAAGCAAAGTAAGACACACAGGTGCTAGCATTATGCATGTATATATATATATATCTCTATATGTTCTCATATACGTGTACATGTGATACATCTTATATATCACATGTTACATACGTGTATACTATACATGCCTTGTACATGTTATACATTATGTGTTATAGTAATATATATTATATATGCATGCTGTATATACATGTATGTATACACACATAAAACTTTGCTTAGAAAACAGCTGCCAGATTTGCCCCTAGTATCTTTCCAGATCTTAACTCTTCCTACAGAAATTCTGGAGAATGCCAAAGCTTTAATTCTATCACTTCTCCAACACTGACACTAAAATTTCCCCAGCACTGTTTTTTAGTAAACTAACCAAAGACCCTGCCTTCAGTATAACAATCAACAAAAATCATATGAACAATCTGCACCATTCCCACCTATCACAAATAAGAAAAAGCCAACCAAGCCAGCAGCACCTGCAAGCCAATCTAAAGTGCATGTGCATGAGTGATGGCTGACAAGTTTTTTGTTTTTTGTTTTTTTGTGGGTCATAGGGCTTGAACTCGGCCTGGGCACTGTCCCCGGGCTCTTCAGCTCAGGGCTACCACCCTACCTTTGAGCCAAGTCCCACTTCCTGTTTTCTAGAGGTTAATTGGAGATAAGAGTTTCAGGTCCTTTTGTGCCTCAGCTGGCTTTGAACCTTGATCCTCAGATCTCAGCCTCAGTGGCTGACAACTTTTAACCCGGCATTTTTCTCTTCCCTGGACTTTGCTCCCACTCCATGCCGATTCCCTAAGCCTCAAGCTTTTATGCTTTATATACAGATCATGACAAACTTCTGTGAATGATTTAAACACACACACACACACACACACACACACACACACACGCACACACACATCTAAATGTGCTAGAAAAAGAACACCAATTGTAAGTTTTAGTCTGAGAGGGACAAGATGGGGTAATCAGATAGACACAGGTTTGAACTGTGCTCTGCTTCCCACGAGCTAGGTAGCCTGGGCAAGTTCCCAAACCTCTCTTATAGTTTACTCCTCTGTCAAATGAACAAACTAAATTATATTGTATTAAAATGAACTAATTATACTGGTTAAGAGTAGGTAGACAAAAGAAGGGACTTTCTTCTCCTTCCTATAACCAATGCTTGAAAAAAGTAACTTTCAAAACCAAGTTGTATTTGTGAGATTTCAGTTTTCATCTTCATTCTGTTTGCAACTATACAGCTCCTGAGGGACCCTTAGTTCTGGTGGCCTGGGCAAAGTGTTGCCACACCAAAGTGTCTAGCTCTCAGGGACAACTGGGCAATGCGTGAGCACTGGAAATTGAGCCCAAACAAAACTGAGGTTCTTTGCGTGTGATGCTGTGATTTGAACTCAGGGCTTCGGAAGTGTTAGGCAGACGCCGTAATGCCAGAGCCACATCTCTTGCTTATTCTGCTCTGGTTAATTCTGAGATAGGGTTACACTTTTGCCTAGGATGGCCTGTACCCTCTTATTTATGCTTCCCACTCAAACTGGGAAAACTGGGAAATACCACCATATTCTGTTTTATCTGTTGAGGTATGTTTTATGAACCTTTTTTTTGGGGGGGGGTCAGTTGTGGGACTTGAACTCTGGGCCTGGGTATTGTCCTTGAGTTCTTCAGATCAATGCTACTGCCCTACTCCTTGATCCACAGTGCCACTTTGGGTTTTCTGGTGGTTAAAACTGGAGATAAAACTTTAGTACCAGGGCTGGCTCTCAACTGTGATCCTCAGATCTCAGCCTCCAGAGTAGCTAAGATTACAGGCATGAACCACCGTGCCCAGCTAGCTACCTTTAAGGTAGCCAGGAAAGTAGGTAGGCCTGGAACTGAGATCTCTGAAACCTGAGTAGCTAGGTTTACAAGTATAAATCACGCAGCACAATATTTCTCTTTTCTAAAAAAAAGGGAGGGGGCCCTATATTTGTATGAAACAAAACTAAGCTATCTGTGAAGGTTGTAAGCTGCCTTCCTTTGCAACCTTTACTAAATCCTAAGTAAAAATAAAATATGCGGCTCAACACAAATATGATGTTGACAATGGAAGCCATTTCTAGTCAAAACTCAAGAACCTTTAAAACAATTTATACAGGATACTAGTGGCTCACACCTGGAATCCTAATCAGCCAGGGCAGAAAAGTCCATAGGATTCTTATCTCCCAAGTGGAACTGTGGCTCCAGTGGAGAGTGCCAGAAGTGCATGAAAAAGCTATGGGACAGTGCTCAGGCCTAACTGAAATGCCAGTATCCATATCATGGGTGGGGGTGGAGAGAGCAGACTTTGCACTGGAGGTATAGTTCAAATGGTAGAGAACCCTCTAAGTAAGTATAAGACACTGAGTTCAATCCCCAGTACTATCTACCTCCACCCCAGCAAAAACCATTTTGCTCCTAGACTTTCTATATAAATTTGGCATATTACGGAAGCCCATGGGCTTTAAAATAAAACAAGAATTCATCCAGTGTGACTTCTCTGAGACAGGCCTCAGACAAGAGCCCTGTATACCTGTGTGCCTCTGCAGAAGTGCTGTGACTGTGTTAGAAAAGGAAAGGAACCTTTCTGTTTTTACTTAACAGGGTAACACCAATAGTTTGTTTGTAAGTAGGAATCACTTTGGCATCTTTTTTTTGGGGGGGGGGGTTAATGTAACAGCTAGATTAGACAGAGTACAGTGTGAGTCAGGATCTATGATTCACATGGATTGCAGATCAAGGTGATGAGGAAAGGAAACCAACATTCTGACTCCTCAACCATCAGTGCCTGATTCATTATCATACCTGCCTACCATCCTTCAGGAGAAAGTCCCTCCAGAGTTCTCCTACAGTGCCAGAATCCCGTGGAAACCGGATAAGGGCCAGCTGCCCTTGGGTGGTACACCACACGGATGGGCATAGTTGGCACTGTGATTTCCAAACTGACTCCTAGCTGATATGAACCTGCAGGCACCTCTGCAAGCCATGATTCGGGTCACTTCAGCCCCCAGTGAAAATGCTGGGGTGCTAATCCTTCTGAGAACAATTTTTCTTCACAAAGGAGGAGGAGGAGAAGGAGAAGGGGGAGGAAGAAGAGATATAATGTAGGCCAAACTTTTGAACACTGTTCAAGTCAGGAAAGCTAGAATTCAGATTCCTTCCTATGAGTTCACTCACCCCTTTGCCTAGCACACAGTAACAATTATACCCACTTGGATGGTTAGCAGAACATGCTCACAAGCACAGTGCAGAGGGACTTTTTTCAAAGGGAGTGGGTAGGTAGGGCCAGTACCAAGACATTGGCTAAAGAGGGAAATCTGGATGAGAGCCACTGCCCTTGGAGCCATCTCTGCAAGAGCAATCATGGTTTCCCAACCCCTTTCCTTCATCAGGCTCCTCTTATGGTGTAGAACTCAAATTAACCATCTAGAATTGGTTACTAAGTCCTCTCTTTCTCAGAGCCTCCAGCTCTTTCCCTGGTTTCCAGATCAGTTCATATACCTTCTGGGTGTGGCTGAAAAATACCTATGGAGCAGGCCTGAGGCTCTCTTGCCTCATCCTGCCCACTCAGCCGTCTAGACACAGGCTAGGTAAATGATAAGACATCCTAAGCCAGGCTAGCATAGTCCTCTCTCAGTGCACAGGGTAAAGATTTGCTATTTAGAAAGTGCCTCAAACTTCCTATCTGCATGGTGGAAATTACTGTTTGATCAGACTCCTCACAAAGCTTTTTGAAAAATTCCCGAAGTTAGATCATCCCTATTTATTTATTTTGGTGCCAGTCTGATGTATGAACTCAAGGCCTCATGCTCTCACTTCTTGGCTTTTTCCATTCAGTGCTGGTGCTCTACCACATGAGCCTTACCTCAGTTTGTGGCTTTTTGCTGGTTAACTGGAGATGAGTCTCACAGACTTTTCTGTCTGGGCTGAATTCCAACCTCAATTCTCAAATCTAAGGCTAAAAAATAGGATGATAGGCATGAGCCACCAGTGTCAACTAAACGATTTTAATATTATTTTAATTCATTGCAAATTCTCTAGTAACTTATTGTGTCTTCTACACACCCAACACAGTCTGTTAATAGCAATATAAAAATTGAAACACACTACCGAATTCAAAAAGTAAAACACATTCTACAGAGGAAATAGAAATACAGTGGGGAAAACAGAAATTGTGGGTAAAATTACCCAGTAGGAGCCAGTGACACACACATTTAGTCCTAGTTACTCAGGAGACTGAGATCTGAGGATCAGTTTGAAGCCAGATCAGGTAAGGAAAGCCTGTGAGACTCGTAAGAGCACCAAAAAAGCTGGAAACAGAGTTGTGGCTCAAATGGTAGAGGGTTAGCTTTGAGCAAAAAAGCTCGGAGACCGTGCCTGGGGCCCTAGTTCAAGCCCCAGGACTAGTTTCAGAAAATAAAAAATACTTACCTCATCCATTATAATCATTAGTATTCTAGTTGACTACTTTTCACAGAAAACTCAGACAAGAAAACTTAAATATGCCGAGAGATGGAGGTAAGAGAGAGCCAGTTGATACCAGGGAGCAACATGGAGCATCTGTCAGAGGTATATCCAAGCACATTAGGTATACAATTTCAAATGAAGCCTCAAGACAACATAGGAGGTGGGCAATGGCCACTATTCTACTTTACAGATAAGGAATCTCAGGGTCAGAGAGACAGTCACTTGGTCAGTCCAGGGCTAGTAAGTGGCACTGCAGGGCTTTGCCAAGGCTTGACTCCAAAATATGGATCTTACTCTTCTATCATATGGCCTATACCTTAACTGTGAAACCATCCGACTCCCCACCCTCCTGTTACTCCTGTCACATTTATCAGATTTTCCTTCCTTATTGTCCATCTATCGATCACATCAGCATGGTGGCCCTTACAGCAAGAATGAAGGACTGCTAGGGCCTAGTAAATCACTGGTATCGAATAAATGTCTGGTTAATGGATGAAAGAAACCATAACAATATGCTAGATCTCAAGAGACAGGCAGAAAGGAGGATGGTGTGAGAGAAACTCTCAAAAGTCAAGACAGTACCCTATTCATCCAGTCTTATAATTACAGGTGTCTTGTCTCCAGGCAGAGGAAACTGGGAATAACACTGGGGGATGGGGTGTACAGGAATGCAGCACTGATCCTCACTATCTGGACAAGAAAACCTGCTGGTTTTTTTGTTGTTGTTTTTGTCTTGTTTTGTTTTTGTCAGTGTTGGGTTTGAACTTAGGGCCTGGCCACTGTCCCTAAGCCTCAAGGATAACACTCTACCAATGAGCCACAGCATCACTCCCAGGTTTTGAGTGGTTTTGGAGTCTCAACAACACTTTTCTGCCCCAGTTGGCTTCAAACCTCCATCCTCAGATCTCAGCCTCCTGAGTAGCTGGGATTTCACCAGGGCATGAGCCACTGGTCCCCAGCTAAGACCTACTGGAAGGATAGTTTTTGTAAAATGTGATAAAAATGAATGGCTAAAACTGGACAAAATGAAAATGCAGCTTTTTAATGGATACAACAGATATAAAATAATGGTCATAGTGTTACAAAAATTACTAAATGTATCCTCTCCATGTCAGTGCTTAGATCTAGCTGTCCTTTGTTAAATGGGTGGGGGGAGGGTTGACATGGAGAGCAGCAAGCAGGATGGGGACAGCCTATGGTAAGGGATTGAGAGCTAATAATGCCCAGTGTACCAGGGTTCTACTGGAAGTGCTTCCCACCTACTGCAGGTACTATTATCACCCTAGTTTGGGGGATGATCAAACAGACAAAGAGCAATTGACAACATTTCAAGGTTTCAGAGCTGGAAAGCCAGTCCTTGAATCTGGGCATTAAGAACTCACGACCAATTCCCTGCTGTCAGCCCGGAAGCAACTCATTAGATCTCTGATTTACAGGAAACCCCCATGGCAGCAAGGAGGACAGAGGTCAGGAGGGAGGTAGTATTCTGTACAGGCAGGGGTTGGTCAGGAAGGGCCGGGGGCTGGCTTTGGTCAGAGGTAGGGAATCTAAGGGTAAGAGGTGAGGAAGACAAACGTGAGTCACATGACCCAGGAGTTACAGAGTCCTGTAACCTAGAAAGTGGGAGAAGTCTCTAACAGACCACCAAGAAGTAAAAGCAACAATGTCTACCTGAATCTGAAGAGCCTGTGTAGGTGATTGGATGTTGTTTTGAGAAAATTCTAGAACTATGGTCCTTGAATTGTTTGATGAGTTCCTGTGGCTCCTTGTTTTGGGGGCCAGAAGAATGGCCTCCTGCTCTCACTCAGCTTGTTCACTCACAGCTGGCGTTCCACTATATGCAGCTCCATTTTTTTAAAAGTTCAGTTCTAGCAGAACACTTTCCTCTTTTTGTCCTTTCCCCTTTGCCTCAGTTCCCTGTGAGATAGTTAAAAACAACAACAACAACAACAACAACAACAAAAATACAAAGAAACACAAGAATGAAAGTAAGGTAAAAACACTTCCTTGAGAATAACATAATATACACAGAGGACACACGGTCCCAACAGCCCACTACAGCTTATTTGTAAACAAATCACAGATTTCTCTGTGAAGCTACTTGCATTTTCATCAAATCCAGACCACATGTGCATATACACATTTTTGTTTTTTGTTGTTTTATTTTGTTTTCTTTCTTTCTTTTATTGGGGTAATGTACAGCGGAGTTACAGTTACATCCATCAGGTAGTGGGTACATCATTTCTCACACATTGATACCTCTTCTTATGTTTTTGTCCCTGTTTCCCTCCCCCTGCATAAAGACATTGTGTGCGTGTGCCTGTGTGTGCGCGCGCGTGTGCAAGCAGACTCTTTACGATGATCCCTATGATCTTGCCCTGCTTACTTCTCCTCCCTCACCTCCTAATAAAGGGTCTTCCTTTCTTGTATATCCCTGTGCCCCCAGGTCTCCATTCAGATGTGACCTCTGCAGAGTGGTCTTTACTAAAGACTTGGCTAAGGCAAGCCTGCATCCATGTGGCGCATCTCTCATCTCTCACTCCCCACTTCGCTGCCTTCATAGAATTCATCCCTATCAGAATGGACTTTGCCTATCTAGTTCAAAACCCTATCCCTACAGGTAGGCAAACTCATAGGTATATTAAATGAAACAAAGGTCACTGCCAAGGTAACCATGGCTCATACTTATAATCCTAGCTGCTTAAGGCATTGAGATCTGGAGGACCACAGTTCAAAGCCAGCCCACATACAGCCAGCAAAAAGATGGGCTAGAGGTGTGGCTCAAGTGGTGGAATTCTTGCCTATCAAGCAATCTGAGGAAGTATAGCCCAGAGTTCAAACCTTGTAGTGGTAATAATAACAATAACAATAACAACAACCCCTTAAAAATGGATAAAGAGACAGGAGCTTTGTCTTCAATAAGACAAACATCTAATAGCAAAACAAGTTTGGAAAACAAGAGAGAGAGACCCCAGCACAATGGCTCCTCTCCTGTGTTCCTTCCCCTTCCAGCAGGCTGCCTTACCCCTCAAGTTTAACAGGTGAACACATGACATATCCTGTTCCACTTTTTACACAGTATCAACAGGGTAGTGGGACAGGCAACAGAACACCATAAAGACAGCATGAAGTCCAAGTCAGACATACCCATTTTCATACCCTTCCACAGTATTCAACCTCTCTAAACCTTTCTCCTTATGAAGTGGGTAGTGCTCCTTACCTCAGTACTGCTACAAAAAAACATGTGTATGAAGCCAGTACAAAGCTGGAACTCACGGAATAACCACCATCTTAATTATCATTGAATTTACTGCCCATACACTATACTCTCTCAATTAGGGTTTGGCACAGGAATTAACTACATGAAAAACTTGTTGAGATTAAAGGTGATGGATATTATGTGACCACCACGATTGTAATGTCAATTATAATTACAACAACAGTTAACACCTGAGCACCATTATTAGTATATGGAAGGCTTTATCAGTAGTTCCTCTACTCCTAAGGCCAAGACCATATTTATCAATTATAAGATTCTTTTGCTCACATACTTTGTTATAGAGATAGGAGGCATAGTCTCTGTGTGGGCCTAATCTAATTAAACTAACCAGACAACCCTTAAAAGCAGAAAATTTTTCTCTAGCTGGGGACAGACATATAGAGCAGAAGTGATATCAGAGAGATTCAGGCCTGACAAAAACTGATATACAGAGTAGTATAGCCAAGTACCAGAGAGGTCTCTAAGAGACAAGAGTGGTGGGCCATACCTGGAAAGACAGCAAAGAACCAAAACTTCTCTCTGCAAGGAACTAAAAACTACATGAATGAACCTGGAGATGGATTCTTCCCAGAGCCCCGCATTAAGAGTGAAGTGGGCCAACACTTAATTTCAACCCAATAAAACTAGCCACACTCACCTTCACTTTTGACTTAAAGAATTTGGACATATTAATTTGAGTTGTACTACACTACTTAAGTTTGTGCTAATTTGTCAGAAAACAAATATCTTCTTTGTAGGTGATGTTTGTGGTTGGCAGGCGATTGGTAGCATTTTTTTTCCCTTTAGTGACACAAGAGAAAAGTGGCACGTCTTGTAATGGATGGAATCTTAGCGTTGTTGAAATATGGTGCTAATATCTCTTGTTTTCCAAATGGACAGCAGACTAAGTGGTCAGGTGACTTGTGCAGCTGATTTCGACAACAACTAGAGCTGTCAACCCATCATCTATGATGACGCTAGAGAGATCCTAAAAGTTAGTGGATCCTATTCAAAGACCTGTGAGCATCCAGTATTATCTCCTCAGACCAGTGTCTGACTTGGGACCACTAGCTCACTGACCAGAAAGTCCCAGCGAATTCGGAAGGTTGACCTTCAACAGTATTTACTCACCCACTATTAAGCGGGCATCCAAAGGTATCTTTCTGGTTACTAGAGACTGAATGTCTGACTGAGATCATGTCTTTGTGGACTGGCTCTAGACTGGAGGAAATCAATACAATAGGGGGAATTCCAGATAAAGGCTACAAAAAGTATACAGACAGCATTGGAGACTGAGAAGGCACAGCACCCCAACCTGGAAGCAAGATCCCCTCTGGGATTCTTCATGACGTTCATTTGTTGCTGGTAAGAAGACTCAGAGAAAGAGTTTATCGTTACAGGTTTGTTTTTGAACAAGAGTTTCAACACAAGCTGGCCTGGGATTATGTAGACAGTTCAGCTGGCTTTGAACTCATAATCTACCCAAGTTAGCCTCCCAAGTTCTAGGAGTACAGGTAGGTACCACCATACCCAGATATCTTACTGATTTTTTTTTCTGATGGAGGTATAGACCAGCTTCATATAGGACTACTTATGAATTCCTATAAACAAAGAGGCACAACTATCTTTTTACCAAATCATTATTTCTCTTGCATTTCAGAGAATTTACTCTTAAAAAGATGAAACTCTTAACCAAAAACAACAAACCAGGAGCTGCCTGAAGAACATCTCCAAAAGCAAGATGCAACTTCAGTCTTCCAAGATTCTGGGATGTGGCCCATTCTCTCATGTTACAGTTTAAACCTTTGTCTTCTTACACCTAGAAGAAAGTAGAACAGCTCCCTGATGGTGAACTAAAGGGAGAACAGGAGCCCAATTCAGAAAGTAAAGAAAAGGAAGTTTCACATATGTGACTTTTCTGGAGAATTCTAGAGTTCTTAAAAGATTTAGTGAGAAATGTGATAGGAATTTACATATTTTCAGTTATTCCCTCCCTTGTTTTTTTGTTTGAGGGGGAGAAATTCTAGACTAGAAGATCATTTTCATCATGGTTTTGGAGAAGCCCCAGGTTAATAATACCATTAGCTGAAAACTATTTATAATTCAGACATTAGCAACTGGCATAAAACCTTACTTTCCACCTCTCTTGATTTTGCACTGATGATTTGGCAACCTACTCTATTCTTAGGCCCCCAAAGAGCCATTACATTCTTAAGTCTGTATTTAAGAGATTCTGACAGAGATGCAACCCAGAGGAAAGGTCAAGAAAGATCCACAGGAGGATCTACTGACCCCGATGATGCCAAGTCAAGGCATACAGATGGCCCAAACGTCATTATTCCTCTAGCAATGTGAACATCTTTCTTCTAAATTGCCATTTCTCACTAATCAGACTTGCAAAACCAAAACAAGCTGACACTTTTTTTGTTGGCAGAGTTATAGGAGGGAGTCAGCCAATACTCAGCTCTGAAGGAGCTGGGATACATGAGGGGGGATACAGAGCTCAGTGACTCAGCTGACTCACTTCTGTGAATCAGTTTTGAGGTACATCGATGCACTAGCAGAATAACTTATTTAGCCTATATTCCTCACTGCAAAAAATGAATACAGCCCAGAGAATGGTCCATGGTATATGCATTTATTAAAAAACAGTTATGCTTTTAAAAGAAAGAAATTTGTCTATGCTTACCAATCTCTGGGCTATATTAATTTTAAAAAGCAAGGCCAGGTTTCATAAAAGAATGTAGAATAACATATCAACATACCATATTTGGTGGTTTGGCTTTTTTTTTTTTTTTTTGCCAGTCCTGACTTGAGCTCAGAGCCTAAGCACCGTCCCTGGGTTTTCTCAAGGCTAGAGCTCTACCACTTGAGCCTCAGCACCACTTCTAGCATTTTTCTCTGAATGTGTTATTGAGCAATCGAACCCCGGTCTTTGTGCATGCTAGGCAAGCACTCTTCACTAGGCTAAACTCCTGGCCCCTATTTTGTTCTTATTGGTAGTTCTGAGGTTGGAACTCAGGATCTCCCACTTGCTCCTACCTGGTACTCTACCTACCACTTGAGCCACATTTCTAGCCTGCCTTTTTTGCTGGTTATTTTGGAAACATCTGGTGGATTGGTTTCAAAACATGATACTACAGGTCTCAGCCTCCTGAGTAGTTAGGATTTATAGGGGTAAGCAACGTGGGACTGACTACATGTTCTTATTTGATTGCATTTACAAGTCAGTACTTGCAGGCAGTGTAAAAAACAGGCTCAGATGGGGATAAAGTGGGTTTCTCTTTTTTTCTTTTCTTTTTTTCAGTCATAGGGCTTGAACTCAAGGCCTGTGCACTCTCTCTGAGCTTTTATTTGCTCAAGGCTAGTGCACTAATATTTTGCGCCACAGTTCTAATTCCAGTTTTCTGAAGATAAGAGACTCAAAGACTTTCCTGCCACGGCTGGCTTTAAACAGTGATCCTCAGATTTCAGCCTCCAGAGGAGCTAGGATTACAGGCATGAACCATCAGCACCTGGCTTCTTTTTATTGTGGTGGTTGTTATTAATGTTTTCCTTTTAATGTGTGAGTGGGTCTGGGAGATCAGATAAATCTATCACCTCAGGGATTTGGTTTTTTTTGGGGGGGGGGTTAAATGAAGTGTTATATTCGCTGTTTTTTCTAGGAGTAGAGGGAATGAAGCTAAGGAATTCGGCTCAGGAGAAGGATCTGGGAGACCTGGGCTTAGGCAGGAAGTTCTCACATGGAGTCAGCAAGTCAGTGAACCTCAGTCCAGAGTTCAAGAGGTAAGTAGAGTGAGTGTGCACAGGACAACTTCTGTCCCATTGAGTGTGGGTGGCCTGGAGCCCTTGATATAAGCAAGAAGGAAGAAGGAGAATTTCAGGCGAGCAGGAAGCCAAGGTAAAACACTAGGGTCAGGCTAGATAGTATGCCAGGAACATTTATTTGCTCCCTGGATTTCAACATAGTAGCTGAAGCATACTACTTATCAAATATGCATGTTAAGTAAAAGAAAACACGTGTGGAATATCTAATTTTAAGAGATGTTCCTGAAAAGTTGAAATGTCTAGAATTTTATAATACCAAAGCATCTGAAAATCCAATCCGTAAGTTTGTTATTTACAGAAATCTCATAGAGAATCCATTGAGAATTGTTATCTTAGTTATTTCCGCTTTGGGGATTCTGAATTTACGTGATGAAGACTATATTTAACCAGGTTAAATGAGAAAAAGGCTTCATGGTTTAGGGCCTTGTGACTTTTTCCACAAAGTATAATTTCCCCATAAAACAGCAGGATTCTGAGTACAGACCAGCACCTTTATCCTTAGCACCAGGTCCTCAGTAGCTAGACTTACCAAACAGAATTCATCCACCTGCCTGTGAATTCCTCCCAGGAGCAGAGCCCAAGAGAGAATTCCAATTCTCACAGCAGGTCTGCTGTGTCTGCTGCAGTCAGGCCCAGGTTTTTTTTGTTGTTGTTTTTTTTTGTTTTTTTGCCAATCCTTGGCTTGAGCTCAGGGCCTGAGCACTGTCCTTCGACTTTCTCAAGGCTAGAGCTCTACCGCTTGAGCCTCAGCACCATTTCCGGCTTTTTTTCTATGGATGTGGTACCTAGGAATTGAACCCTGGTCTTCGTGCATGCTAGGCAAGCACTCGACTACTAGGCCATACTGCCAGCCCTTTTTTTGTTTTGTTTGTTTGTTTTAATTTTTTTTTGTTGTTGTTTTTTGCAGGCCCACCTTTAAAGAGAAAGGGCTGTATGAGAAGAACCAGTTGGCATTAAGGGGATGCAGAGAAACTCTTGAGTTTCTGGTAGCTGTGGCAACAAGGCTCTCCACTTCTTCCTCAAACAAGAAAGTCTTTTTTTCCCCCCTAAAAGATGCCATTGCAAAGGCTCCAGCAGCTACTGTTCTTTGCATACTGCCCCAAGGAAGAGGGCATAGCTGGGCAGAACATACACAACTCTTTATCCACACACCCAGCTGTTACTGCTACTCCATCCCCCATCACACACACTATGTGATGGTGTGATCACCTCAGCATGTACAGGAGTAGCAAACAAGCTGCTGTTTAGTTCACTGTAAGTGCTGGTTCTCTCTGCCTTTAGGCGTGACGGAATAGAGGAAGAAGGCCATTGGAAGGGCCTTGGTTACCACTGAATGTGTGTTTCCTAACAAATACAATGTTTTTTTTTTTTAAATTAGGAAAAAACAATGGCTCATGCATATATCACAAAGAATGTGCTTTTATTTAACTGATATTTTAGTGCAACACTGAGGCTCCTCATAGAATTAATGGAGCTGCTGAGATTGAAAGGACTTTGAATTGCTGCTAGATACTGTGCCTTTGACTCTGTGTGTGTGTGTCTGTGTCTTGGGGGGAGAGAAGTTTGCAAAAGCCAAAAAATTAAATAGAGCGAGCTTTGCAGGCTTGATAGCATCACAAAGAAGTACCTTACATCCTGGCAAGGTAGGATCTACCCCAGGATACATGGCTATGGGTGGATCTGCAACCCACTCCCCGCTGAATCTGCTTCCTTGACTAGAGTTTTGAATAGTGAATAGCCTACACCAACATTTAACACAGTCCTGAAAATAAATCACAATCCAATCCTACTTTTTGGCTAAATATCCAACCTTCCAATGAAAATTTGTCTGAACAGCCAATTGTGATTGCATACATCCACATGAAGTACCATGGTCTAATATGCAAGTTGTGGTCTAAACATTCAAAAGGTTTCACCACGATAGGTAAAACCTAGCTCAGAAATCTAGTCTACTGGTTTCTGAAACCCTTATTTCTAATTTACCTGCAACTGAACTTGAATAAACCTTCTGTGTTGGTTTTATCTACATAGGGTCTTCAATGTCAGGGTTTAATGCGTTTGAATTCACTTTGAGAAGTCTCATGCTTCTCCCCTGTAATAATTTCTCTCCAAAAAAGCAAAACACTGAGGTCATCATAAACACGGGAGTGTCAACATCCTGGTGGGCTGACTGAGGGCTTAGTGTCCGGTGGTCATGGACATGTTGGCTGGAAGCATCTAAGCTACTGAGAAACCTATTTGCCTCTGCAGACTAAAGACCCCACCCCTATGGGCTTGTGGAGATTTACACACAGCCATGCTGAATGAGGGAAAGTCTCTAGTGGGAACACAAAAGCAGTGGTGGTAGTGGATTCAGACTACACTCTACTGAGCATGCCCAGTCATCCAGGACTTAGGCTTCCCTCCTCCTCAGCCAAAGGGGATTCCAGATCAATTATATGCCCTTGCCTAAAAAGGCAAGGAAGCCCCCCATCCCCACCGCCAACTCAACTATTTGCAATCAATGAGTGAAAGGTGCGGAAAATTCTAGCAACTTATTTACTCAGAGAGAACTAGAACATTTGCGTTTATAACTAATCTTCCAGCAGAGCTGCAAGTATCAAATCTGAACAGTTTGCAACACTCTGATTTCATGATCATTAGTAATCTTCTGAAAGGCAGACAGACCCATTAAAAGAAGACAAAAACCTTCCTTGTCCCAGGATGGCAACCAGACACTGGCAGCTAAGCACTTTTATGAGACCCAATAAAACCTGCCATGATAAACCAAACATTAAGTGAGACAAGGAATGATTTTCAAGAGAGACTTGAAAGTTAATGGAATAATCCAGTTAGAAATTACCTTTAGTCAAATCACCTCCACACTCTACTCTTAATCCAAGCTGCCTCCTCAGTCCTGTCTGGGAGAGGAGGAAAGGTGGGAGCTCAGAACCTGTTGGCAGGAGCTGACTGGAGAGAAGGACTTGGTCTCCATTCCTCTCATCTGCACTGTCAAGGTATCCTGGGGAGAAGCACTTCACAGGTATCTGAAAAACTGGTCTTTGCACTCACTTCAGACTTGCTGAGTAACACACTCATTTTGGAGGCATTGATCACAAGGGCACAAGGGGGATGAGTCCATGAAGAGACTTCTGGTGACTCATCTTGTAGAAAGAATCCTCTGCTCATGTTTCTCTTGATTTGACTGACAGCATTCCAAAGCTGCCTCCATAAAGGCCTCTGTAGGCCCCCCTCTAACATAATGCATCTGCACCATGGGACCTGGTAAACACCCAATGCATGAGATGTGCAGGCAGCCCAACTATGGGGCTGATTCTGTTCTTGCTCTTTGAACTGAATTCAGACCATTAGGGAATTTCAGTCTCCTCATCTGGGCTGTTGTAGAAATTCTGCAAGACTATAAAGGGCTTGGAAGGGCCCAGGAAGGGTCCAAGGTATAACACATCTCAGTATGTTGAGTCACGTAAGTGTGCTACAGTCACTTTTTATTTGTGAAAATTTCCTGTTAACCTAATGTATCCTTCCTTGTTATTACATGTCTGACAGACTGACTAAAGATGGAATACAAATGCAGATCATCAATGAAGATCTGGACCCTGGAAGTGACACATTCTACAAAGTCAAGGTTGGTAGACTTGGCCTATATGCAGATCCTTATTACCTACTAGTGGATTTTGCAAATACCTCTTACAAAGATAAAACATCCAAGCTTCTGAAACAGCCTCCCTTTTAATGCAAAGGTTTAGGCCATGAAAGGTGGTGTTTTTTTCCAAGACAATGATAAAAGTTCTGCTACCTGTAGTCACAAACCAGTAACAAGTACACACATGCATTCATTACCTATTATAAATACATGCTAGTTGGTGTGAAATAGGAGAAACTGGGAGAGAGGCAGCATAATTTTGTTTTAAAAAAAGGCAATAAAATTTTAAACTAGTTGTAATTTTATAATGTAGTATAACCTATATATGGCTTTTCCCTGCACTTATAACAGACTTCATGTATCACTGATTTTTTTAGGTTTCTATTAAAGGAAATTGACTGCAGGTTTAGAAGAACTAGCTTATTCAATTAGTATCACAATTGACATTTAAAAGGAGCTACTATCTAATTACTGTATATTCTCTTAAATTTGTGGGTACTGTATGGCAGAATTCTTTTCTTTTTGTACCTGTCCTGAGGCTTGAACTCAGTGCAAGGGTACTGTGTTTGAACTTTTATGTTCAAGGTTAAAGCTCTACCTAAAGCCCAAAGCTAAGGCTACAGCTCCACTTTGGCTTTAAATATTTTTTTGGAAGTTAATTAAAGATTAAGGGTCTCATGGATCTTCTTGCCCGGGCTGGCTTTGAATAGTGATCTTCATATTTCAGCCTCCTGAGTAAGTTTACAGGTATGAGCCACTGGCACCCAGCTATTTGGCAGAACTCTTAAATTACTGAGCCTTTTTAGATTTGGGGGAAATAATATTGTGTAGCTGTTTTCCTGTGATTAAAATAATGTATGTTCATTATAGAACATTTGGAACAATAACTGAATTTACCATTTACTGAAATGGATGCTCCACATAGATTGGTGCACTCATTCCTCACACAGTTCTTTATGAAGCATAAAGAGATTAAGTAGCTTCCCCAGTCTACACATTCAGAAGTCTCAACCATGAATCCATCATTATGTTACGATGTTTTAGGAGTAAAAGTAATCAATCATTCATTCCATCAAGTCCTCTACTGTGTCAGAGTATAATGTCATAGGCCAGAAAAAATTCATAACACTGAACTCTTAGAAGTTATTTAAAATTACTATAAACCACAATTTCTGAGTCCCCATGGAACAATTAACAAGATTAGCATGAGCTAAGATTTGATCTCTCAAGTTCTAGGCACCTCACATGCATTAAGGGAAAACATACTGAAGCTTAAAGAAGATTTTTTTAAAGAGGGAGGATTCTTTTTTCAATTTTGCAGATTTTTAACAAAGGATTCAGTGATGTAATGAGTTGAACTCCCTCCCCACCCCCAACATTGAATGAACATCCATTCTCACAAAAGTTTAAAAATAAAGCAAACACCCACAATCAGTCCTAGCACATTTTAAGGCTTATCTGTTGGCCTTGGACATCAGTACAGGAAAAGCAAATAACTGGATATCCTCAGGTCACTTTTTTTTTCACACTTTAATTAAAAACCATCCTGATTCTTCTGCTCATGGTTTAACTTCCTGTAGCATCACAAATATTTGTAACAAAAAATAAATCATTAAAAAATTAAAAGACAATTTATGGAACATTTCCAGTTGATCTTAAAATGCGATGCAACTGTTGTTCCTAAAAATATGTTAAAGCTAATCTTTCAATCATGATCATTCACAGGCTGTGGATGAAACACCATGTATTCACATATACATAAATATTCACACACACATAAGTTGAAGCAACTTCTTTGAAATTTAAATGTTCTCCATCCAGCAAAGTTCAGACTGCCATCTTAGAATCTATCCAATAGCTTGCTGACCAAGCAAACTACATAAATAAATAATTTAGATATTTACTGAAGGGTGGTTTCAGCTTAAGAATTTCCAAAGGTTTTTTTTTTTAATCCTTACAGTAAAGCTAGAGACCACTAATACCCTTGTTTAACAAATCAAACTGACAAAGGTTAAATAATGAGTTTCCTCATCCATGCGTATCTTCCACCAAATTTTACCCCCAAACCACTGTTAACCTGCTTCTCTTCCTAATTAGGGCTCAAGAAAATTTACTTCCAGAATTTACCTTCCTAGGATAGGCTTAAAACAAAAGGCAAAAGAAACAAATAAATCCACCAAATGAGTCTTGCACTGTCAAAATTCAAGGTTTTCTTTTATTTCCTGTTAGAAGGATGTATTTAACAACAACAACAAAAAACAATCAGGCATTAGGCAACCATTTCCTCAAGGTTTTTGACTAACAAGCCCTTTGCTCTCATAACTTGACCAACAACTCATTCTCTAGCAAGTGACAACAGAAACCCAACACCACAAACGTAATTGTTAAAGAGAGCTAAGCTCTCAAGACTGGGCCTTTCAACTAGTTTTCTTTACACTAGTTTTCTGACTCTTAGGAAACACAGGTTTACCTTTTTATATATTTCTATCCATTGGGTTTCCAGATGTAAAAAATCACTAGGGCTAAAACGGAGCTGCCTGGTTTATAAGACTTAACCACACAGTACTTAAACTGTTGAGCATTTATTGGACTTAAAACAGAGCTTTATGGTGCCAGTTAAAGGTGAAGAGGCCGAAACTGGATATGAAAACCCTCTATTATCATTTAAGTCTGCACGTTCGATGACTTTTAAAAACGTGTGTGCATGACATATTTGCGTCTTGGGAAAGGGGCTTGCTAAAACAAAACAAGTAGACCAGCTCCTTACTTGAATTCTTTGGCAAGATTAAAATGCAATCCTTCCTGCCTTTCGGCTTCCCTTGGGAGGGGAGAGGCAAGGGCTGGGTTTCTGGGATGATTTACATCCACAGTCCAGCAGCAACCCGCAACGGTGCAAGCAGGGGACTATTCCTTTTTTAAAAAAACAAAACAAAGCCAAGCCTCTGCTTTTAAAACGGAGAACACACAGCAGACACAGACCATCCAAAAGATTCATTATAGACAATCTATTCAGGCGAAGCCACAACCGCCCCAGGAAATATAAACAGTGTCCGCAAAGACAGCAGGGCCGAGAGGAAATAACCGATGGGAAGGAAGCAGATCATGTGAAGTTTGTCCCAAAGTGCACAAGGTCTGAGAAATAACCGGTCTGTTTCCAGTCGGGGCAGCCATTGAAAGGGCCTCTTGGCACGTGGGCGCAGGGACCCTCCCCGGTCGGGGCTCGGTGCCAGGCTCGCCCCCCACCCACTCAGCACAGGGCCACCTCCGCCCCCCAGGTGACAGGCTCCTTCTGACATCCTTTACACAACTTCCACGCCGGAGCTCGGTGAGAATCCGGCTCCCTGTTGAGAAGTTATGAATGGTAGAAGCCAAGTGCACGAGATACTTTAGGCGCGGGTGGGGGGAGGGGGGGATAAGTGAGGGTGCGGAGACCTTAGTGACAAACTTTATATATATAAAAAAGCACTTATTGATATTTCCTAATTAAAATGAAAGGCGGTCACCCGCGTACACGGAATCAACTGCCAGGCAGTACGATCTTTACAACAACAAGAAAAATCACGCATGGCTTAAGCCTGAACTTTGACCTCCTCCCCCTTCTCACCTGCAAATGGTCTCAAGGACGGCGCTGGGGGTGTGGGCTCCTGGATCCCCCTGGAAGGGGGGAGCTGCCACTGGGGGTTCCCTCGGCGATCCGCTATGTTCCTCCCGGAGACCCCCACCCACCCACCCCCCCCGACGGCGTACTGAGGCTGCGCCCCCCCCTATCCCGCCCGCCGGAGAAAGAAGAGGAAGACAGTCGGGAGAGGGGCGTGGCGCGCCGGTGCTCCCCCAGACGCCAGCCTTCTCGGAAGCCGGGCTCCGAGGGCCTCCCCCGCGGGTGCGGGGCGCCGCGGGCCCGGGAGGAAGCGGTGGGGCACGCGGGGGGCCTTCCTCCTGCCCGACCCTGCCCGGCCGCCGAGGCCCGGGGCCCGGTCCCGGAGACCCTGGCTTCCCGCGCCTCTGGGCCGACGCCCGTCGAGGGCGCGCACTCCGTCCCGGCTTCAGCGTCCCAGGCCCTCTCTCCTCCACCCGGCTGCCCAGCGCCCAGCGCCCAGACCAGCCCCCGCCCTCCAGGACACTCTTCCCTCCTTCCTTCTCCCACCCCCGCTCCCCCTCCAGCTCTCCTCCCCAGCTCGCGGGACTCAGAGGGGCCACCGCCCCGCGCTGCGCCCCAGTTCCCGGCGGGGACCGACTCCCCGGCGCCCGCCCGCCCGCTCACTCGCCTGCCAGTGCGCTGGCCCGCCGCCGCCGCCGCCACTGCCGGGACTCGGTCTCTAAGGGATCCTGGAGACGGCTCCGACCTCTCCTCCTCCCGCTCCTCGGGCGCGGGCTCCGCCTGCTCGGGTGGGCGGGGGCGGACTGCTTGGGGGCGGGGCTTGCGGCCCGACGGGCGGAGCTTTGGGCTCAAGCTGCGGTCCGCAGAGCTTGCTCAGGCCCCTGGGGGAGGGAGGGGGAGGAACGCGGGAAGGCACCTCACCCCGACACCCGGACTCCCCCTTCCCCCCCGCCTGGGCTCTTGCAGATTGGGACGCTGTGAGAACTCCAACCTACGTTAGGCCATCCTCGCCTTCCTCCTCCCCGAGTTTTCCGGGCACTTGGGGTGGGGGTGTTCAAGGATTCTTGGGTCCCCACTCCGGCCAGACTCCTGGCAAGTTCACTTGACAGGCGAACGCCTTGACCGGCCCCATACCTAAGGTTCCTGGGCTGTGATGAAGAGCCGCTGCCAAACCCCTACACAAAAGTTAGGCTCCACTCCCAGAAACTTCAGAGGAAAACAAGTCACAGTCACATTTAAAGGGCCCTGAGGCTAAGGGGGTGGTTTTTGTTTCCCAGAAATGAAGGTATGATCAGATTGATAAATTTGAAGTACTATCCACTCATCCTGAACTTCTCTCCTCCCCCTCTTCTAGCCCATAGAATTTCCGTGTCCCAGTGCTCAGAACTTGGCAGAATGGTGTGCAATTAATTAATTGGATTTGGTTGGTCTTTTCTGGATGGATTCAGGGTTGGGTAGATTGAAGGTCTGCTTCTGCTTGCAGACTTCACTCTGCTCATGCAGCCCATCAGTGAACTGGGGAACACCATCGTGTGCCGGGTGATGGGGGTGATTTGCCAAAGAACAGAGGTTTGCTCCCGAAAACTTTCTACTTCAGAAAGAGAACTAAAATGTTCTGAAATTTTAACTCTTGGTTGACTTCTAGAGTATTCCTAAGTATCAGGTCTGGGTGGGGGTGGTGGGGAGGGTTGTTGTTGGTGGTGGTGGTGGTGCATATTTCCCTGTGTGTGTGTGTGTGTGTGTGTGTGTGTGTGTGTGTGTTCACCCTCACATATGCACGTTCCAATACTGGGGCTTGAACTTAGTGTCTGGAGTTTTTTTTGCTCAAGGTTGGCGCTCTACCACTGGAACCACAGCTCAATTTCTGGCTTTTTGATGATGAGCTGGAGATAAAAGTCTGGTGAATTTTCCTGCCCCAGATGGCTTCAAGCCAGGGTCCTTAGATCTCAACTCCCTGAGTAGCTAGGATCGTAGGTGTGAGCCCCCCATTCACCGGCTCCTGTCTGCTTTCTTGTTTGGCAGGATAGAGGTAAAAGAGAAGGTAAAGCCAAAGTAGGTTACTCAGGACCCATGTGGGCAGAACCCGTACCTGTTGTGGAGTCTTAAAGCATTGCTAAGGATGTCTGCATGCTGAGGAGACAATGACATCACCCCCATGGGGGAGCACTGAGGACTGCAATAAGGAGTTATCTTCCTCTTTGATTTCCTCTTGACCCCTTCTCAAGTCTTGCTGAATTCATCTGGGCAGAGTGCAGAAGGGACATCACAAGTAGAGGAAGTGCATGGTTGGATGCCTTGCTCAAGGAGTATAGTCTTAGCAACCTGTGGATGGCATGATTGTTGGGGTACAAGCCATAGCCTGTTAGCAAAGCCGTTCATTTCCTGCTGTACAGCATTAGGAAACACTTGACTGATTTCAGGTACTGACAGCTCAAAGACACCTTATACAGAGCAATCTGACACCAGAATTGACTACTACAATCGCATTTATTGCTAGTTTCCTTTTCCAGGGGCAGGCTTTTCATGTATTGTACTATACTTTCCTCTCAGTAAAATCTTGGAGATAGAGGCATCAAGAGCTCAGTGGCTTGTTGAAGACTTTCTGTTTCCAGACTATTCAAGCACTGGCCATATTAGAACAGCACCAGACTATAAAGTGTCACCAGAACAACAATGGAAGGTAAATACATAGAAACTTAACAACACAACAGAATCTGTTGAGTCTAATCATTACAAAGATAACCTTTTATTTTGTATGCCTTTTTCCCCTCAGACTACCTTGTATCATCTTGTTATACAAAAGTACCAGCCTACAGCAAATTGAAAATAAAATGCAGGTGGCAGCCATATTTGTGGGCTCTAAATTCTCAGATTCAACCAACTGTAGATACAAGGCATTTGAAAAAAATCTGAAGTAATTATAAATATTTTTTCATAACAGTTATCAACATAGCATTTACATTTTGTTAGGTATTATAAGTAAGGATGATTAAAAGGTGGGAAGGATATACATAGACTCTATACAAATTTGTGTGAGACTATGCTATAAGTGGTTTGGGGGGAGGTGATTCTGGTACCAGTTCCCTGTGAGTATGGGGGACAAGTGTACAGATAGTTTGAGAAACCCTGAGCTAATTAGATAAAAGGTAAGGTAATAACAGCTAACATTTAACCAGCACTTCCTGTATGACAGGTGTCATGTTAAGTGCTTTACATATATTAGATCTTCTAATCCTCTTAAAAGCCCTACCAGGCAAGTTAAGTTTGGCCATACTGTCTGAAAGTGGCAGATGCAGGATTCAAGCACAGGTCACTGAGCTCCAAATTTTGTGTTTTTACCTACAGTCCCAGATCCAGTCCTCTTTGCTGTTTTCTGAACTTCAGAGACTCATATCTCACGTTCATATTGCTCTTCCTCCTATTTTCTGTTTATATACTTGATTGACCTGCTTTTGTTATCTTTTTTTTACCTTCATAGTTAGTAATTGTGCTGATGAAATACTAACCCATGATCATATGTTTGATAATCAAGCATCTCTCTCACCCTCGGTTACATTGAAGAACATCACTAACTCTCTCAATCCATGCCAACACTTGTATATCC